>NW_014577654.1:111109-119356 GCF_000485595.1 Priapulus caudatus | reverse complement strand
CCAACACATCAATAATATAAATCAACACTCCAATACATTTAAACCAAACTAAGTCGGTGCAGTCACACAATAACAGCAGTTAGTATTAGCGAGACATTTAAGTGATACACAGCAAACTTAATCAACACGGGCCCATCATCAACAGCAGTCACAGCCAACGAGTAAGTAAGTGGCAAAGAATCAAACAAAGGAAAATCAGTACAAAAGCTAATAGTACATCACCTAGCTTACAAAGCCAACAACGGATCTTTTAGCAATTTGAGGTGCTTGGAGTGGCATCCAAACAGGATTAATAAAGTAGCAGGCAAACAACAACAGGCAGTTAGATAGAACATTAGCTAGGAGCAAACCAACAAACAGCAGTTACGTAGCACCATTAGTAAGCAGCAGCAACAACAAGCAGTTAGTAGCAAGCATTAGTTGAGCAGCAACAACAAAACAGCAAGATTAGTAGCAACATTGTAGCAGGCAAACAACAACAGGCAGGTTAGTAGCAACATTAGTAGCAGCAACAGACAATGTAAACAGCAGTTAGATAGCAAATTAGTAGGCAGGCAACAACAGCAGCAAGTCACTCGTCGGCAATACCCCAGGAAGAGACAATAGACTTATAAGACTATAATATTATGCGGGGTTATTTGCCGGTGGCTGTGGTGCGCGGGTCGCGCGCCTCGGGAGCCTCACCTGCTTCAGAGCTAAACGGGTATTGGGACAACGAACATTGAATGCTAAACGCTAGGATATGATATCTAGGTGTAGGCGCCATCAGCGAATGCATTTTAACTGCAATGGCCCGGACTAAAAGCTTTCGGTTACGTTCGTAATGACCAATTGGGTCTCCCATTTCTCACTTTATGTTCCGACGCGGGTATGATTGCGGGTTGGATAGGCAATGGCATCGAGCTACGCTCGGTGAGCAGACGAGGACTGCAGTTAGAGGAGACAAGCACGCAGAGGAGTATGAGTAGACGCACGAAGAATGAGCGAGCTGCAGACAAGTAGAGGAGAGAGCTAGCACACAGAAGAGAGAGCAAGAGAGGCGAGACGATACCAGAGTAGAGAACGACAACTCGCTGGCCAGCAGAGTGACCAGAGAAGTAGCGAGAAAGAGAGAGAAAGAGAGACATGGAGCCAACAGAGAGCCATGAGAAACCCACCAAGCGATCAAGGGATGAAGATTAAGAATGATGTGATTATTGAAGCAAAGGGACGAAAACGACCGAAGGGGAGGGAATGAGAGAGATTGATTCGAGTGAGCTCACCGGGCAGGAGATCTGTACAGAATGATTAGTGATAAGAGAGAGAGAAAACCGAGTTGTTTTGAGTACTATTAAATGGTAGATCGCGCCAGATCCATTTATTAGTTCGTTTGAATTCACTAACGAGTCAATGGATAAAATAGTTATTAAGACATTATTTTAGTATCATAGAATTTATTAAGAAAAGAAGAAGGTGCAAATGAAGATTTAATAACGGAAAGGGAGTAGAGCTGAGATAAAAAATTGTATGAGCCGCAATAGTGTGGTACGGAAGTGAGGGGGTTGGGAGGTGAGTAGGTGGCGGAGTGCATGGGAAGAGAATGAAGATAGAAGCACCGTAAATGTTGTTCATAGGTTTTCCACGACAGTAAGAACAGTAAATGAAAAAATCGAACTGAGGAGAGAACTTATATCTCGATCCAAATAGATAGTATAGAAAAAAATCTTAAGATAGGTATGGTTGAGATTGTTGTGAGTTGTGTGGTTGGGTGTCTGTCGATGATGTGCATGTTTATGTTGTGTCGGGTGTGTGACTGTGTGTGTGTGTGTGTTCAGTTGTAAAATGGCGTGTGAGTTGGTGTGTTTCGTAGTGTGTATCGCTAGTTGAGTGTGTGTGGGTGTGTTGTTGTTTATTTTCTGGTTGTGGGCTTGTATAGTGTGTGTTTTTAGGTGGACGTTGTAGAATTGTAGTGACTGAGAGACACTCGATTAGCTCATAAAACCCGAACTCTACTATGGAGTAGATTGAGCGCAATATTATGAGAGTATAATATGCTACAAAAACAGGGATTATTCATATCGCACATGTTGGTGATCGTTTAAATAACACTATATCTGGTGATGAAACGAGACCTGATCAAGCGTCCCATAGCATGTACACTGGGATGGTGTACGCAGTTCAGCTGTGTCACAGGTAGCACCAACCCTGCTGTGAAATGCATGGCGTAGTAAAATGACATATTCACAAATATACTACTACAATACGTGATTATTGCTTACACATCTATCGTAGCATTGACCATCACTGCATATATACTAGATAAACTTGTTATTTTGATGATTTAAGTTTTAATCTCAATACTATTCCAATCCTTTAATAAATATGCGCCTTAAAAGTTATAGCTCCAGTGTCTATTCTCCATTGGTATTGTCCCTGAATCACGTACCCCAAGATCGATAATCTATTAACAATGGCGTCTGCTTGCGTCTTACAGGCGGACAACAAGAAGACCCGGCGAGCGCATGCGCCTGTTTTTGGGCCACCTGTGCTGAGATATTCTCGGTTCCTTCCTCCAATCATTAGCGGCGAGGAAGAAAAGAAGGTAATGAGCAGCTAGCCTAGATGCGGAGAGCTTCCGTCCGCGTTCAATATCGGCAGTTTTCCAACACGGTGTCCTGAGCTTAACTTACGACAGTCACGTCATCGTTGCAGTTACGATGGTTGGTCGCCTAGGTTGCTCTAGTTGGTCTATACAGAAACCTGCTCGTCAGGCAACTATGTCAAAAACGTCTTAGACATGTACGATAATTTGTAACTCTACAGCAAACAGACTCACATCCGGTATGGAATTAGTCGGCATGGATTTCTTAAATGTGCTTGGTCCGTTGTAATGACATGCAATAACTAAATGGAAAAAATGAAATCAAGCTATATTCGAATTTACTCACTTTACTGCTCAAAATCACGTGTTGCTATACTAATATCAGCACTAATTACTAATTATCAATTAATAAAATCAATAAATAATTACTAATATCAGCTATACCCGTGTAACCCCTTCACTGCCGCTACAGGAATCTTCCTTACGCGGCAGATATGAAGGTATAATTCAACGGCTGCGGTAATCGGAACAACAGGGCAAAAAATCATGAATCCAGAAACGAAAATTATGAAAAAGATGAAAATGATGTGCGAAAAGTGAACGTGAGAATAGGATGATACATAGCGCGCGGCAACGCGCGCGTAGAAAGAGTGCGTTAGTGCGCATGCGCATATTTGTGTGAGACCGCGTGCGCGTGAGCCTACGTATATATATATATGTCTATATTCTGATTTACTGATAGCGTTTTCGAATCATTCTTCACCGTATACGAGTCTGTCTGAAATATTCGGCACACCTTCAGAGCGAGACAGACGTAGCGTTGCTTGCTTGCTCTTACATATGAATTTACGTATGTGTTTAATTTTTTTTTCAGAAAATGACTGAAATAACGTACACTGCGAATAAACAGATGGATACAGAATTACAATCCATCGACCTGACATCCAAGCGATGACGTGTAGTAGGCGACGAGGCGTAGTTACGCGTTTAAGGTAGCGCCAAGCCTATGGCTGCTACACTATATAATTAGAATACATTCTCGCAATCATGACACCTACTCACGAGTCATGTAGTTTTATTACCTCCAACTTAAAAACTTACAGGTTAAAATGATTTTATGATGACCAACATAGAATGGTAACTAGCGCTGAACATCCAACTTGTTCTCACATTTTACTGTGTATCGATACCCTTCCTCATTATGTAGTTATAGCTTCGAACGTCAGACTTGGTTTCACCAATAAACACAGTTAAGTGGCGATCATTGGCACGCTATATGATGCCAACAAGAGGCAGCTTTCATATTTGTTGGCGGGGTTATCTCTATCTCTATTATTCACTCCTGATAATATATAGGTCTATTATTATTCACTCCTGACGAAATGAATACCCCTCTATAAATTCACGCGTGCAACAGTCTTAATTCCGTGCATTTTGCATGTAAAAATAACATGTAGAACGTTTTCTACCAACACGTCCACGCGGTTACCATGGTTTAGTACATCATCGCACACATCGTGCACCGAATGAAGATACACACATATTAGCACTCTGACAGCGTTTTGTTTGCTGTGCTCACACACGCGGATACAGGGCGCCATAGCCGGACTGCTTGGCTCAATGGCTTTCATATTCTGGATCGGATTTGGAGGCATGGCACTGCAGAACAGTCCTGACCTTCTGCCTACGTCGGCGCATGGCTGCAACATCAGTGACGTCATGAACGCCTCTGCCCTCATCCTGTCAACGGCCGACAACTGGTATATGTGATTACATTTACGCGGAGTTTTCTGTCCGCAGATTTACCATTTATGTATAAACCTTGTTTATTGTGTTAAATGGTAGATCAGGAGTCCATTTATTAGTTCGTTTGAATTACACTAACTAGTCAATGGATAAAATATTTATCAAGACATTATTTCTGTATCATATTAATTTTATTAGAAAAAGAAGGTGCATATCATTTAATACAATAGTAGCTATATTATTTATCCGCATATTGTACGAGTAGTAAGAGTAGTATCGATACATGGCATTTATATAGAGCAGTTCTGTTTCATTTACCCGTGCATTAAAACGACTAGGCTAGATCTCACAAATAAATAAGAAAACTGAATAGGTGTAGATGAATTTGGTCGCATGACATTATGTTAGCGGACTTGCTATGTCTAACCATAGGTTTTTCATTTCTTGCTATATTTAGGGATGTAAATCAGATGACAGCTATAGCTACAAACCCGAGTATAGTGGAGAGTGCAAATGGAAATTATATGTACAGGATATCGTACATGTGGTATGCCTTGATCAGCGTCATAGCATGTACACTGATTGGTGTAGCAGTCAGCTGTGTCACAGGTATGCACAACTCTGCTGTGAAATGCATGCGTAGTAATGATATTCACAATATACGTACTACAATACGTCTTATTGCTTACATCTATGTAGCATTGACCATCACGATACTAGATGAACTTGTTATTTTTGATGATTGATTTTTGATCTTCAATACATTCCAATCCGTTTAATAAATATGCCCTTAAAGTTATTAGCTAGTGTCTATTCTCCATTTGTATTGTCCCTGATCACGTCCCCAGATCGATAATCTATTAACGATGGCGTCTGCTTACGTCCTTACAGGCAGAAACAAGAAGCCGGCGAGCGCGCGCCTGTTTTGGCCACCTGTGCTGAGATATTCTCGGTTCCTTCCTCCAATCATTACCTGCGAAGAAGAAAAGAAGGTAATGAGCAGCTAGCCTTGATGCGGAGAGCTTCCGTCCGCGTTCAATATCGGCAGTTTTCCAACACGGTGTCCTGAGCTTACGACAGTCACGTCATCGTTGCAGTTACGATGGTTGGTCGCCTAGGTTGTTCTAGTTGGTCTATACAGAAACCTGATCGTCAGGCAACTATGTCAAAAATGTCTTACACATGCTACGCATAATTTGTTAACTCTATGGCAACAGAACTCACAATCCGCGTATGGAATTATCGGCATGGATTTCTTAAATGCTGCCTTGGTCCGTGCTCGTATGGCATGCCAATAATCTAAATGGAAAAATAAAAATCAAGCTATAATTGAATTTACTCACTTCACTGCTCAAAATCACGTGTTGCTATACTAATATCAGCACTAATTACTAATTACTAATTATCAATTAATAAAATCAATAAATAATTACTAATATCCGCTATACTCCGTGTAAACCCCTTCGCACTGCCGCTACAGGAATCTTCCTTACGCGGCCAGATATGAACACGGTATTAATTCAACTTGGCCTGCGGTAATCGCACAACATGCCGAAAAATGATAGAATCCAGAAACCGAAAATTATTGAAAAGCATTAATAATGCATGTGCTGAAAAGTGAAACGCCTGAGAATAACCGATGATAACATAGCGCGCCGCGGCAACGCGCGCGTAGAAAAAGTGCGTTAGCTGCCGCCCATGGCGCATATTACGTGTGAGACGCGCGTGGCGCTGGTTGAGAGCCTACCTATAATATATACTATATATCATATATAATATATATATATATATATAATATATATATATATTATATATAACATATTATATGTATATATTCGTATTATCTGATAGCGTTTTCGAACATTCATCACCGTACTACGCAGTCTGCCCTGAAATACTTCGGCACACCTTCCAGAGCGAGACAGGACGTAGCGTTGCTGTGGCTTGCTCTATACATATGGAATTTACGTATGTGCTTTAATTGTTTTTTCCAGAAAATGACTGAAATAACGCTTAACACTGCGACCAATAAACAGATGGCATACGGGAAATTACCAATCCATCCAACCTGCAACATCCAAGCAATGACGTGTAGTAGGGCGACGAGTGCGTAGTTACGCGCTTAAGCGTAGCGTCCAAAGCCATATGGCTGCCCTACCACTATATAATTAGTAATTCATTCTCGCAATCAATGGACACCTACTCGACGGCAGTCATGTAGTTTTTTACCTCCAACTTAAAACTTTACAGGTTAAGAATGATTTTATGTGACCACATAGAATGGGCCTTCAGCCAGCAGTTGCATGTTCTGGCCTGCAAGCGACGATTGAAGCGGGAATGACCAAAACACAATCACAAATCGAACTATAGATGCCGAGAGCTCGTGAGCTGTTTCCTTATCGCCACAGCGATGAATTGAGCGAATTAATTAGATAAATATAACATGTCCTATTTGTATATTACTTTACATGCCATGTACGTTTACTCCGGAATGATTGGAATCATTCAGTAGAGCGTTCATACCCGCAGATTGTCAATTTGGATTATTTAAAAAAAAGGTGTTTTTCGGTTTTTTGATACCTGTCTCCTATAAATTTATGTAAATTATTTTTAAGAATTAATGAATGGAAAGAATAAACAAAAAATGATAATAATAGTAATAACTTAAATAAACAAAATAAATAAGTAAATAAGTTAAAAACAAATTAAAATAAGTAAATAAATAAACAAGTGAATGAACAATCGGAAAAGGAGCTTAATTTCATCCATTGAATAATACATCCGTCTGCATGATAACGTGTGGACGATACGGAACCAAAATAAATAAATAAATATTAAATGGGATCATTACATCTGTAATGAGTATGGCCTTAGCAGAGCGGGTGTTGAAGACATCGAATTAAAAAAAATTAAAAATTAGCAAAATAAATGAAAAGTTTCGTCGAAAAAGTCAAAAAAATTACAAAGCTATATGTAAACAGACACGCGTGTTGCGAGATGCGTGCCTCCGATATCCATTTCGAGGCCCGATAAGCCAAGCATAAAGCGCGCGGGCAAGGCGTCACACACACAGATACGTTCATTGGCTAAAACAATCGAGTAGCGCGGTTAGGGATTTTCGGAATTATTTAATTTTAAGAAAAACTTCAATGTTCAATGAATGACGCACTCGTTCACTTCCTAAAGCGGGTAAAAATGCTTAATTTTTCCACTTCGGTGCGAAATGCATCGGCCGGGCCTTTCATTATTTACGAAAAGCAAACAGTCAAACGCCAAACACTTACACGCAGTAACAGGTCACGTCGTTGACGCCCCATTCATGCCCATCAACGAAGAAGGCGGGGCTTATTCTGATTACGGAAATGCGAAAATGCAACAGAAGGACGTAGCGCAGTGCACTAAACAGCGTGTTGTTTTCGTATTTGTGTAAAACTCTATCGTAGAAAACCGTTCTAGCCTAGCAGAATGTCCTAGTTCCTGAGATCGGCGATTTGGTGGTCGAATGGATCCCCATATTTAAAAATATAAAACACTGGTGCGACGTAGGCTGTGATTGGAAGACACAAAATGTCAATCCTCGGCGCGCCTCGGCATCATGGCCGCATCAGGTATGTGGCGAAATCTTACTCAAAAGCCATTAGTTCATGTCTAAAAATACCATTTCAAAGACCCCCAGACCCCTCTATCTAGGTTCGTCGTGCTTAACGGCGCTAGCGCTGACGGCTTTGCCACAATTTCCTATTTTTTCAATAGTATAAAGTTTCACTGCTGTAGTAATAATAACTCCCACACAATTATTAGCTGGGTACGCCCCTGTATACTGCTGCATAACAGAGATAATCTAAATCACCATCACGACAAGAGACAGTGTAATGTAAGTAGACAGCATAATAAAAGCAGACAGCGCAATGGTCATGCAC
>NW_014577654.1:105129-108154 GCF_000485595.1 Priapulus caudatus | reverse complement strand
AGCATTTCTTAAGGTGCATGGAACATTTTACCAATTTAGTGGTGTCAATTAGTCACGGATATGTCACAGTAAGTACTAACCGTATATGTTTCACATACGTTCACCTATTTTGCACACAGGCGGTCGATCATTGTGAAAAATAGTGTGATGATTTATTTTTATTGAGACGTTCAAAGTGCCTGTGCTTTCATCAGTCTTGTACGTCAATGCACTTGCGTCAAGAGCCATAAATTCAACACAATTTTATCTCTGTTATTGTTTACGCCTGAATGCGTGATTTATCAAGGAGGGGTGCATGTAAGAAGGAGACATTTTCTTTGGGGTTTCGAAAAACACAATTCCACTTGACAATTTCATGGGCCATTTAAATTGGAAGCTCTGCATAATGGACCCCCAACAAGCCCTTTGACTAGCTAGTCAAGAAATTCAAAGGTCTGTATATTGCTATTATTTAGCCGCCGATAGTTCTTATTTAGAACAAAGTCTTCATTGTTATCTTCTAAAACTACAGATCATCTGCTGACCGCTGTGGAGACGTGCGCCGGGCCTCGAATTTGGCGCACGTCTCCACTGCGGACAGCACTTCATACTTGAACATCTCCGCGGTCGCGTGCGCATATCCCGCGGAACTGCGCGTCTCATCCGCGCGCAGCGCTCATAATCAACAGCAAAGCTGTGCCACGCAATTTTGTATCATGTCTCTCTGGATAATTACTTTGTAATTAATGAGTCTTAATGAGTTTCTTGAAACTAGTTTTTATTGTTATTAAAAGCGTAAACAATTAGGGGTGTTTCAGGACTTGTTTATTTTGTACTAATCTGGCAGTGTGAAAACTCTCACATCTGACACTCATGTTTGTGCGGAGTCTCATAATCGGACATTTCGATAATTAACTGTTGACAACGTGTCCTACCCACGCCTGGTGTGGTTTGTTCGTTACTGTCTGCAATCTGTTGACCTTTGTTTTAATTATGCAGAATTTGTCATCCAGAGCTGGACTTGTGTGTGTACGTGTTTGTATCCACCCACTAAAATAATAATATGGCCACTGCACTGTGAATGAATGTGTGCTGCACAATGCTGCGAAGCAATCGATACATTTCATTCGATTTATTTTGCAATTTTTTTTTTTTAACCACCACCGGTATTTGGAATTCGAAATTGGGTTAAAAAAGTGTATACATTTGAGCGGAACTCCTGGTCCCGCAGAGGGATTCGTCCGTGTGGCCAAACAAACGCAGACGACTTCTAACTAGCTTCAACTCGATGTCTTCAACGCCCGCTCTGCTAAGGACATATTCATTACAGATGTAATGATTCCATTTAATATTTATTTATTTATTTTGGTTCCGTATCGTCCACACGTTATCAGACGGATGTATTATTCAATGGATGAAATTAAGCTCCTTTTCAGGTTGTTCATTCACTTGTTTATTTATTTACTTATTTTAATTTGTTTTCAACTTATTTACTTATTTATTTATTCATTTTATTTTATTTATTTTCTCATTCATTAATTTCTTAAAAATATTTACATAAATTTTAGGAGACAAGTATCAAAAAACGAAAACACCATTTTTTTAAATAAATCCAAATTGACAATCTGCGGTGTGAAAGCTCTAGTGAATGAATTCAATCATTCCGACGTAAACGTACATGCATGTAAGTAATATACAAATATAGGACATTTATATTTATCTAATTAATTCCTCATTCATGCTGCGCGATAGGAAACAGCTCACGCTCTCGCAACTATAGTTCAGATTTGTGACGTGTTAACACCTGACAAGCGCGCGTGTCATTCCCGCTTCAATCTCGTTGCAGCCAGACATGCAACTCTGCTGAATCCATTCTATGTTGGTCATCATGAAATCATTTTAACCTGTAAGTTTTTAAGCTGGAGGTAATAAAACTACATGACTCGTGAGTAGGTGTCATGATTGCGAGAATGTACTCTAATTATACAGTGTAGCAGCCATAGGCTTGGCGCTACCTTAAACGCGTAACTACGCCTCGTCGCCTACTACACGTCATTGCTTGGATGTCATGTCGATGGATTGTAATTCCGTATCCATCTGTTTATTCGCAGTGTACGTTATTTCTGCGTATGCAGACTACCAACTGGTTTTTATGAGGGCTGCATTATAGCAGCCCTGATAACATTGCGCGACTGCTAACTTTCTGCTAAAACAGACTGTTTCCTTGCACCACGCAGTCACAAGATCAACGTTAAAAATGCTTGCTATGGAAACGATAAACAGCGCGCATAAAAAACTAATTGAATTTAAAAGCATATTTGTTTATTACCGCGAGAATATTGTGTATGATAAGTTGCTGAACTTGCTGGAATTAAGTGGCAAAAGTGAGAACTGAAACGTAATTTACAGTACGTACTATAAAAGCACATATAAACCTCCTACATCTTCGTACTGTATATTTTTCTTGCAGTTGATAGCAAAGATGTGCACGCACACACACGCACACAAATGTATAATATACTTTAAACATACTTCTTTGAATACGTTGAGTTCAACCAGCAAGAATGTCATACTGATCACATATCTATTTTTGTTTTCACGTGATGTATGTCCATCTGTATGTGGAGTCTACCTCTCAGTTTGTCCTTATTGGTGACAAGTACTTTCAGAATCAGGTTTATTGTTAGGTTTGAGTCATGTGGATACTGGATGACATCGATAAAGACATGATGAAGCCCGGCCGATGCATTTCGCACCAAAGTGGAAAAATTAGGCATTTTTACCCGCTTTCGGAAGTGAACGAGTGCGCCATTCATTGAACATTATAGTTTTTCTTAAAATTAAATAATTCCGAAAATCCCTAACCGCGCTACTCGATTGTTTTAGCCATTAAACGTAGCTGTGTGTGTGACGTCTTGCCCGCGCGCTTTTTGCTTGGCTTAGAGGGTCTCGAAATGGATATCGGAGGCACGCACCTCGCAACACGCGTGTCTGTTTACATATAGCTTTGTGACATCAGGATGGGCGGTGTCGGGAGTTCTGCGAT
>NW_014577654.1:93531-103312 GCF_000485595.1 Priapulus caudatus | reverse complement strand
AGAGATAAGGCAAACGCTAGCGTCTGTCTGAAGCTCTGAAGGTGTGGCCGAATAATTTGAGACAGACTCGTATACGGTGATGATGATTCGAAAACGCTTAATCAGTAATCAGAATAATATTACATATATATAATATATAATATATATACGTAGCTCGACCGCGGACGCGGTCTGACCAACAAATATGCGCATGCGCACTAACAGGCACATCTTTCTAAACGCGCGCGTTGCCGCGGCGCTATGTATCATCCTATTCTCACGTTCAACTTTTCGTTACATCCATTTTTATCTTTTTTATAATTTTTGTTTCTGGATTCATCATTTTTCGCCCTGTTACCGCAGCCGTTGAATTATACCTTCAATATCTGCCGCTAAGGAAAGATTCGCTGTAAAGCGGCAGCGAAGGGGTTACACGGAATATAGCTGATAGTTAGTTAATTAATTATTAATTTATATTAATTGATAATTAGTAATTAGTAATTAGTGCTGATATTAGTATAGCAACACGTGATTTTGAGCAGTAAAGTGAGTAAATTAGATTATAGCTTGATTTCATTTTTTCCATTTAGTTATTGCATGACATTACAACGGACCAAGCACATTTAAGAAATCCATGCCGACTAATTCCATACCGGATGTGAGTCTGTTTGCCATAGAGTTACAAATTATCGTACATGTCTAAGACGTTTTTGACATAGTTGCCTGACGAGCAGGTTTCTGTATAGACCAACTAGAACAACCTAGGCGACCAACCATCGTAACTGCAACGATGACGTGACTGTCGTAAGCTCAGGACACCGTGTTGGAAAACTGCCGATATTGAACGCGGACGGAAGCTCTCCGCATCTAGGCTAGCTGCTCATTACCTTCTTTTCTTCCTCGCAGGTAATGATTGGAGGAAGGAACCGAGAATATCTCAGCACAGGTGGCCAAAACAGGCGCGCGCTCGCCGGCTTCTTGTTTCCGCCTGTAAGGACGCAAGCAGACGCCATCGTTAATAGATTATCGATCTGGGGACGTGATCAGGGACAATACAAATGGAGAATAGACACTAGCTAATAACTTTAAGGGCATATTTATTAAAAGGATTGGAATGTATTGAAGATTAAAAATTAATCATCAAAAATAACAAGTTTATCTAGTATATATCGTGATGGTCAATGCTACATAGATGTAAGCAATAATACGTATTGTAGTACGTATATTGTGAATATCATTACTACGCATGCATTTCACAGCAGTGTTGTGCATACCTGTGACACAGCTGACTGCTACACCAATCAGTGTACATGCTATGACGCTGATCATCGCGTACCACATGTACGATATCCTGTACATATAATTTCCATTTGCGCTCTCTACTATACTCGGGTTTGTAGCTATAGCTGTCATCTGATTTACATCCCTAAATATAGCAAGAAATAAAAAACCTATGGTTAGACATAGCAAGTCCGCTAACATAATGTCATGAGACCAAACTCATCTACACCTATTTATTTTTCTTATTTATTTGTGAGATATAGCCTAGTCGTTTTAATGTACGGGAAAAATGAAACAGAACTGCTTTATATAAATGCCATGCATCGATACTACTCCAACTACTCGTACAATATGCGGATAAATGATCTAGCTACTATTGTATTAAATGATATGCACCTTCTTTTTCTAATAAAATTAATATGATACTAAAATAATGTCTTAATAACTATTTTATCCATTGACTAGTTAGTGTAATTCAAACGAACTAATAAATGGACTCCGGATCTACCATTTAACAGAACAAACAAGGTTTATACATAAATGGTAAATCTGCGGACAGAAAACTCCGCGTAATCACATATATACCAGTTGTCGGCCGTTGACAGGATGGGGGCAGAGGCGTTCATGACGTCACTGATGTTGCAGCCATGCGCAGACGTAGGCAGAAGGTCAGCAGTGTTCTGCAGTGTCATGCCTCCAAATCCGATCCAGAATATGATGGCCATTGAGCCAAGCAGTCCGGCTATGGCGCCCTGTATCCGCGTGTGAGCACAGCAAACAAAACGCTGTCAGAGTGCTAATTTGTGTGTATCTTCATTCGGTGCACGATGTGTGCGATGATGTACTAAACCATGGTAACCGCGTGGACGTGTTGGTAGAAAACGTTCTACATGTTATTTTTACATGCAAAATGCACGGAATTAAGACTACTCTGTTTGCACTGCGGTGAATTTATAGAGGGGTAATTAATTTCGTCAGGAGTGAACAATAATTAGGAGCCGCTATATATTATCGCAGGAAGTGAGATAATAGCAATAGAGATAACACCGCCCAAAACAAATATGAAAGCTGCTCTTTGTGGCATCATAAGCGTGCCAATGATCGACAGCTATAGCTGTGTTTATTGGTAAAACCAGGTTTGACGTTTGAAGCTATAACTACATAACGAGAAAGGTATCGATACACAGTAAAATGTGAGGACAGAGTTGGATGTTCACGCTATGTTCAAGATGTCATATTTTATTGGAATTTACGTAATAAATCATAAAGTAAATTTGTGCAATAGATATGTTTGAATTTCTTTGTGTTTCGAAGCGATGTCATACTCCTCTCTATTCATGCCATGCCCTGAATATTATAATTATATGTATAATTTTTAATTATTAACAATTATATAATTAATAAGTTCATATAAAATATTATAATCTATATATAATTCACTGCCTGATATTAGTTATATACGTCCGATAGTTGACTATAGGGCAAGAGCATACCTAATTGTAAACAGGGCCAAGAAGCGGCCACCCACCATCTCCTAATAAAAACCAAAGTTATCTGGCAAACAAGGAAAAAGGCAAAACGGTAACTTTCGCTTCGGAAAAGAATGCCGTCGATTTCGGGTCGAAATACGGGTGCGGGACATACGTCACTTACGCGGACTACTATGAGAGAATATGTTCTGAAATAAGATTACGATAATTACTAAAGTATGAGCTCATTAGTGTGTGTGTGTGTGTGTGTGTGTGTGTGTGTGTGTGTGCGTGCGCGTGCGCGTGCGCAAGTGTGCGTGCAGCGTGTGCGGTGCCGTGTAGCTGTGTGCGCAGTGTGCGTTGTGCGCACGGTGTGCGTGTGCGTGTGCGTGTGCGTGTACGTGTGCGCGCGTGTGTGTGTAAAAAGAGAGAGGGGAGGAGAGAGAGTGGGTGGTAGAGATAATAATAATAGAATAGATAAGATCAAAAGCTAATAGTACATTACTGTTATTAGCTCTTGTATATTATTAGCTCTTGATATGATACATTTGACAGAATAATTGAATGGCTGAGTAGGTTTGGTGGTTGAGTACGTACACATATTAACATGAATAAATTCATAGGAAAAGAAATAGCCTAAGCCAACAATTAATTAAGTAAAAAATGAAGTTAGTATATAAATAAATAAAATTGATATATAAATAGATAGATAGATAGATAGATAGACATATGGATGGATGGATGGAATGATGGATGTAAGGATGGATAGATGGATAGATATGTGGATCGATTGATCGATCGATCAATCGATCGCTTGATGGATTGATTAATAGATGGATGGATGGATGAATGGATAGATAGAGGGATGGATGGATAAATGGATGGATGGATGGGTGATAAATTGGTGGTAGATTGATGAGTAGATTGGTGGGTGGATAGATGGATAAATTGAAGGGTGGATGAATGGATGGATAAATAGGATGGATGGGTGGATGGATCGATCGATCGATCAAAGACTTGAATTATTGATTAATTAATGGATGGATAAATGGATGGATGGATAAATGTATGAATTGGTAAATGGATGGATGGATGGATAAATGGATGGATGGATAAATGTATGAAAATGGTAAAATGCGTATTGGATGGATGGATTAAATGGATGGAATGATAAATGGATGAATAGGATAATGGGTTTAAGGATGGCATGGATGGATGGGATGAATGGAATGGATGGATGGATGGATGGATGGATGGAGTGGATGGATGGATGGATGGATGGAAATGGATGGATAGATTGGATGGATGGATGGATGGATGAATGGATGGATGGATGGAATGGATGAATGGATGGATGGATGGATGGATAGAGGGAATGGAATGGATGGATGGATGGATGGATGATTGATGGAAAGGAATGGATGGATGATGGATGGATGGATGATGGATGGATGATGGATGGATGGATGTGATGGATGGATTGATGGAATGGATGATGGATAATGGATAGATGGATGAATGGATGGATGGAAATGGATGGATGGATGGATGATGGGATGGATGGATGGAAATGGATGGATGGATGGATGGATGGATGGATGGATGGATGGTATGGATGGAATGGATGGATGTGATGGATAGATTGGATAAGATTGGATGGATGGATGGAGTGGTATGGATGGATGGATGGATGGATGATGAATGGATGGAATGGATGGATAGGATGTATGGATGGATGGATGAATGGATGGATGGATGGATGGATGGATGGATGGATGGATGGATGGAATGGATGGATGGATGGATGGAACTGGATGGATTGGATGATGGAATGGATGGATGGATGGAATGGATGGATGGGGATGATGGATGCGACTGGATGGATGGATAGGATGGATGATGGATGATGGATAAATGGATGGAGAGATGGATAAATATATGGATAAATAGATAGGTGGATAAATGGATGGATGGATGGATAGATGGATTGATAGATTTATGGATTGATTGATGGATGGATTTATGGATGGATAGATGGATAAATTGAAGGATGGGTGGATGGATGGGATCGATTGATGGATGAATGGATAGATGGATAAATTGAAGGATGGGTGGATGGATGGATAGATTGATGGATGAATGGATGTATGGATTCATGGATGGATGTATGGATAAATGGATGGATGGATGGATAGATGGATGGATGAATGGATGGATGGATTGATGGATGGATAGATCGATAGATAGATCAATCGATCGATCAATAGATAGATGGATCGATGAATGGTTGGATGGATCGTTTCAGAGTGCTCGTGAAGTGTATATACCTCGATTATGCTGCCTCCAACTAGCTGCACGAGCAGAGCTAGGACGATGTTCAATGATCCGAAAAATAGCGCTAAAATGTCAAAGAATAGTTTAGAACGAAGAGTTTAGTTTATAGTTGTAGTTTTTAGCTACAGTTAATGATAGGTTCATAGTTCTATTTATAGTTATTGTTATGGTTATGGTTCTAGTTGTGATACGTTATATATGTATATATATATACTATATATATGAAATACATAAATGAAAATAAATAAATAATATATAATGTATATATATTATATATATATATAATAATGTGTGTGTGTGTGTGTGTTGTGTGTGTGTGTGTGGTGTGTGTGTGTGTGTGTGTGTGTATGTGTGTGTAATGTTGTGTGTGTGGTGTGTGTGTGTGTGGGTGTCGTGGTATGTGTGTGGTGTGTGCGTGCGTGTGCGCGCGCGCGTGCGTGCGTAGCGTGCAGTGCGTGGCCGTGCGTGCGTGCGTGTATGTGTGTGTGTGTGTTTTTGTGTGGTGTTGTGTGTGTGTGTGTGTGGTGCTGTGTGTGTGTGTGTGTCCACCCAATGCACCTTCGAACGCATGTAGCCGCTAACAGTGATTCGTCCAGCCGTCTCCCATGCCGAATAGCCGTAAGAATTGTTTCGCCAGGTCTTCTACGGACGACGCGCCGATAGAGAGTTAAACCCCGTGACGACACGTGCTGTGTGAATATTAAACGAACACAGTATTGTTATCACGGTCTGGGCGGCTGTCTGATACCTAGCTCTAGAAACCTGAAGGTTGCAAGCATTGTGGCATACATGGCCAATAGCTTTAACCCGAAGCCCAATCGGCCTGTAAGCAACCAAGAAAAGACTGGACCAAAGGCTTAACCCCGTGGGCGCATCACGTTAATTTACGCTGCGATAAACGAAGAGCCATGCACAACACGTCTAATGTATATTATAACTGCGCACGTCGTAGCATATAATTTGTATCAAACATATATATGTATTAATTGTATACTAACGCAAATAATCAATAATATTAAATACACTATAGCTAGAGAGAGAGAGAGAGAGAGAGAGAGAGAGAGATGTTGAAAAACCTGAGTGCAGCCGAGAAGCAGGAAGCGACAAAAAGACCGGGAAGTCCGCGGACAAAACCCAGCGTGTCCAGAACAAAATACGGCACCAACTAGAACAAAAGATGAATCATTCAATCATTAACAAATTATTGATTTTAAAATCTATTGATGCGCATAGTAAAGTCGTCATTGATTTATAGATCTTGCTTTTTAATTATTAGATTCCCGGCAAACCGGCAGTGGTCTCCTATGTAACGCCAGTTTGCTAACCTTAACTCCGAAATCGTCTTGTCCTTTAAATTTAAACAATATTGTTTACATATCTGACGTTGTAATTTGGACCTGGAATTATTTCATAATCGGACATGATGTTCACAGGATTAGAACACAGTGCGAGTATCACTAACAGATTTTCAGAAGCAATGATTACATAAGAAACGTATAATATAGAGATAGAGTAATAATATATAATATAATATCAGAAGTCGATCAATATTAATAGACTCCTGATAACATGTATGATAAGTATTATAGTATATAATATAGAGTCTCTATATTGTACAGTGCTGATAACATTACATCAGCACCCGTCCTCGTCAAACTACGAACGACAAGAGAGACACACTAGATTTAGAAATACAATGTTTTACAGCTGACTGCAGGGTCTATACCAAACTTGAGTTATACCAGATTTGAGGTATAGAATCGTCATGTTTAGTAGACAATTGAAGGGTTGACAGGTAAAATTTGAGGTGTGATTATTAGGAGTTGCGCTCAATCGTTATAAGTTGACTTACTACTCTCTGTTGATTTTATTGTGTGAATGCAGTGCCAGAGATGTAACTGCGGATTCGACAGAGCAATAAAGATCGTGAAAAACAGTCGATGTGCACACAACGAAGTACGCGCAATGCGATAAGTAGAAGCACATATTATGTTGACATAATCCAGCGGCCTGAGCAATACAGATTAACCAAAGATGAACTCATATGTGTGTTGGTGCGCTCTTATACGCGCATGCGCGTCATGCACGTGCGTGCGTGCGTGCGTGAGGGTAAGTGTTCGTGTGCACACATTACCTGGTCTTTTTTGTCGATGTTATGCGAGAGCATTGGATCACAGTCGTGGTACTTAGCGTAGGCCGCCAAGCCCATGAGCATAAGAAGCACTGTCGCTAATGTCCATAATGGGATATTCAGCCAAAGCGCACTGCAGAAAGTAGAATATATCTATAACAACTCAGCGCAGCATGTCAAATACTTACTCTTTGTTACAGGCGTGGATTCAGAGGCGGTGAGGAGAGAGAAAGGGTTGGGGATAATGGGGAGATATAGTAAAGGGAGGAAGAGGGGTAGGCTGAAGAGAGATGAAGATGTAAATAGAGAGAGAGGGAGGGCGCGAGGGAGAGGGAGAGAGAGAGAGAGTGTGTGTGTGAGAGAGAGAGAGAGAGAGAGAGAGAGAGAGAGCGAGACGAAGAGTGAGAGAGTGTGTGTGTGAGAAAGAGAGAGAGAGAGAGAGAGAGAGAGAGAGAGAGAGAGAGAGAGAGAGAGAGAGAGAGAGAGAGGGAGCTGAGAGCTTCTGAGAGTGGAATCAAGGCAGCTACGTTATCTGTATAGCTGCAATCACGGTTACATGGGTAACTGCTATTACAGTGAATGAAATATTAGATATTTAGAGAAGCATGGATTGCTAGAGCAGCCCTCTTACATAAATTGTTGCTTATATATATATATATACATACATATTGGTATGTCTGCACTTTTCGTTACATAAACATGCACATATTGACGGCTGTGTCTTCTTTCAGCCTGTATACTTACTACTTATGTATAATTACTACTGTATATTTACTACTTATGTATACTTACTACTGTATACTTACTACTTTGCTCGCTTGACAGTTCTGATACTGAGATATCGCTGCACCGTTGCCTGGTTAGTAGCGTATGTCGTGAGAGCAACAAAGGCGCCCCCTATGATCACGCTCCAAAACGTAGTGCGCGTAGTTGGGTCTGGATCCATACTGAAATACGCGTGGCATTCTGTGGTTGTCGGACGTATACGTGTACTACCGCATGCCCGCATTCACGTACGTCCGCGAGTACGCAAGAGCGCGCATGCATGTGACCGCGCATTAAATGAGTTTTAACACGTCGTAACGAGAATTAACAAGACTATCGTGAACGAATCCCGATTGTATCGCAATGATCAGGTCTGAACCATTGACTAACCGAAGAATACCAGGATCAGTGACCATATTAAGCGAGCCGTGGTACAATATTTATTTCCAGTAAAATTAATTTTAATAGTTCTTAATTAATGTTATCAGTGCGAAAATACATCCACTCACTTGCTATCGTCATCTGATTTATTTCTTTATTAAGGCAACACCAGATTCAATTATTTTTGACAGGATAAAATGATTAGTGTTGCGCCTGAAGGTTAAGTTGAACACGTTTCAAGCATGGTCACGATTATCGGCTACTTTTAGTACGCGCCTGTCAGCACTCACTTAAAAAAGATAAGACGCCCTCCCTCGTTAGAGATGCGAAAAACTTCGCCTGTGCCGCCGATGTCAACGGTTGCTTTCACAATAACGACGAGCAGCCCGACGAAGATGACTAGCATCTGAAAAGTGTCTGTCCATATGACCGCCTTCATTCCACCCTGCAGCAAACGATATGTGTATTAGATCTGTTCGCATCCTCGACACAATAAGTGCCCCCCGTCACCATGACAACACCGCGCTCACGTCACCATGGCAACGGCGCATTAACTACAGCTTGCAGCAGCGGCATTCGCACGTGAACATGGAAACGCGGCACACGCGCCACCACACAACAACGAGCGCGCGTCACCATGGCAATATGATGCCCGCGTCAGGGGATGCTACCGTTTAGTTTATTTGCAAGATAGTGTCGCTACTGTGTAAAATAGAATATAAGATTCCTGCTGGTCCCGGATGTTGATATAGTCAATGGGCGACAGCGTAATGTGTACTAAAGATTGATAAACACATATTCAGACACACTCTTTCTCTCTCTTTCCGTCTCTTTCGAATTCCTCTCTGTCACACACACCCACACACACACACACACACACACACACACACACACACACACACAGTGTGTGTGTGTGTGTGTGTGTGTGTGTGTGTGTGTGTGTGTGTGTGTGTGTGTGTGTGTGTGTGTGTGTGTGTGTGTGTGTGTGTGTGTGTGACACACACACACACACACACACACACACACACACACACACACACACACATATATATATATATATACGCCTATAGCTCACGTGTTAGCTCGTGGGAAGCAATTTAATTACGAGTTAAATCCAAAATTATTACCGACGGACGCGGTGACTTATGATAATATATTATACTCGCGTTGGCGCGCGCGAGACAGACTTTACAGACTTTACGACCCTGTTATGTTATTACGGCGAATAAAACATCTTACGCTAAAAATATCTCTTTACGTGGAGAATTTTGAAGACTCGCAGACGCCTAGTACTCTGACTAAACACTTAACGAATCCACGTGGTCCAACATTCGCGTGTGTGCGTGCATGTGTGTGTGTGTGTGTGTGTGTGTGTGTGTGTGTGTGTGTGTGTGTGTGTGTGTGTGTGTGTGTGTGTGTGTGTGTGTGTGTGTGTGTGTGT
>NW_014577654.1:83069-90454 GCF_000485595.1 Priapulus caudatus | reverse complement strand
GAGAGAGAGAGAGAGAGAGAGAGAGAGAGAGAGAGAGAGAGAGAGAGAGAGAGAGAGAGAGAGAAAGGGGTAAGAGAGAAAGAGACAGAGAGAGAGAGAGAGAGAGAGAGAAAGCAAATGAGGAATAGAAAAAAAAAAAGAGAGAGACACACAGAGAAAGACAAAGACACACGCGCGCGTGCACACACATACAGAGAGAGAGAGAGAGAGAGAGAGAGAGAGAGAGAGAGAGAGAGAGAGAGAGAGAATGCAAATGTCGGCAATGAAGGAGAGGAAAGTGATTTCATATGTTGGTGTTAATCAACTCGTTATTTATACCCGGTACAAACTGCAAATTTGATCCTACATCAAACTAGTCCGGGTTAGGCGCGCGCTAAATGTTTGCAGTGTGTACACTCTATACCGGGCTAAATACACGCTAGTCCGGTCTAAATTAGCTTCGATCGCGAATGGAAGTGGCCGCTGCGAAGCGTTCTAAGCTATCCCGTACTAAGTTAGCCCGCGCTGAGTTGTGTGTTTGCTCAATCTGGGGCCAGGCGCAAGCTAAATTACCGTATACGCATGCGCATAGCCTTATGTGGATCACAGAAAAACATAGTAGCGTGTGAAGTTGTGTCTGCAAATTTTGTTTTTGATTTTCGCTTCACTAGAACCTAATTACAACTTAAGAAGAATCTATCCAGAATGTATGGTAAGGCAGTCGTAGGGATGTGCATGTTTGCACTTTCATTGCTGATAAAATGGCTCAATTGAATTATAATCTGATACACAGATTCGATTATACGCCGGTTGCAACTTCTGCTGCCTATTAAATAACCTGTTAATATCCTTTCTCTTCTTCTGCTATTACAATAATGCAGTATAAATCCTAATTATTCTATCAGGGGTACTGTTGTCATTGCTGTCTGCTAAGTGACGTAACAAGCTAAACTGAACATGCGCAGTCAAGCCGTGCTAACTTAGCCCGGTTGAGCCCGGTTGTGTAATTATGTACGCTGCGATTTAGCGCGCGCCTGGCTCGGGTTTGGCCCGAACTAGTTTGACGTAGGATCACATTTTGCAGTCTGTTCGGAGTATTAACTTCCGCTATTTGATTAGAACAATGTCATAACAACTTGCGCACCTCGTAAGCGCTCGTCAATTCCAACTCATGGAAGATAGGAATGAAGATGTTTGCTGCCACCGGGAAGGCAATGATGACACATAACGTCCACAAGCAATACTGTGTGCCGTAGTAATACATCTCAGCAGGCTGGCCGAGCAGTGAGATGGCCGACAGAAAGCTGGCGACCATGGACAGCGCGACCGGTATGACTCCCATGTTCTTGCCGCCCATCAGGAACTCGTCTGTCGTCGTCTGCTTAGAGCCGACGCATCCGTGGTAGACGCCGATAGCAGCCGACAGCAAGAGCGACAGCGCGAATACGATGTAGTCAATGTAGGAGAACGTTGTCGCCGTCGGCGTCTCCATTTTGTTGGCGTTCCTGTCGTCGTCAAAAGTCAGGTTCTGTTTGACATAAAAACAGCACGGGATTTGAATAGGGTATCTGCTGAAATCATATTATATTCATACGTATAACACATTAATTAAATGTTTCATTGATTCGTACATCGATGGCCTGATACATGGCTTGACAATTAAACATATTTTTCAAAAGACAGTGTATAGCCCTGTGAGTCCGGGCATCGAACAAGCGTACCAGCGCACTTACTTGCTCTGACGAGATTTAATGGGATTGCCTGTGTTCATTCGTTTCCTTCGGTTGGTTTTGCGTGTTCGCTGCGTCTACCTGCTGTCCTGGTTTCTTGATGACCAGCTGTTTTTATACAGGAATGCGCGCCTGGTTCGACACTGCTACCTCACCAACATGGGGCGCGACTGGATTTATGTTGCTTCATGTAGTAGGCTCTTTTGCCATAATGCTAGCTGCTTATCTCGAGTTGTGGCTGAGACAAGCAGCGACAACGCTCGTACAAATTTACGACTGCAGACAAAAACGGTGTTAGGAGCGGCGACTTATTTATTCATGGAAAAAAACTATTTTATAATCACTGTATTTACGGGGCAAGTAAAAAAAAAATTATTTTTACACGCTATCGGTGGGGTAGGTTGACGCGATTGCAAAGCGGTTATGCCACCCCATTGGCCATAAAATCTTGCAGCATTTTCTGCAAGCAGCTATTACGAAGCGCATTGCTATCACTATAATCGTCATAAAATCGTAAATTATATGAGGAAAATAGTGACAGCTGTATAGACGGCGTATTTGACATGAGTAGTTTGAAATCTCAATGGTTCGTTATTATGAGGGTTAGACACTAAAGTAATAAAGGGTATACACATATGTACTCATCATCGGGGGGTGAATCAGGACGGATACAGTTTCATGATCTGTCATTATTCACCGCTGATATATTCATACGCTAACAATATCAAGAGCGGACTACTGCTTTCTATATATATATCTCTATACTAACTGGATAGCGCTTAGCCTATCTACGGTAGACAAGAAAGAGACGCCACACTGCGCCACTGCCGCCATCTTCCAACCACTCCCAAAAAATGAACTCTGCCGGTGTGTGCCCGATGACATTTCAAATGAAAAAATTAGGAAATACGACTTATTCTATTATTCGCATTAGCATGGAACCAAACTTTGATAAATACTTGAGAGAATATATAAATATATACATATATATATATATATATTTATATACAGCAAGAGGAAAAGATAAATATACACGATATAATAGTTTTGCATGTGACGTCACGAGTCACCTGCTAGCTCGTCGCAGCCTATTCTATCAATTATAATAGTTCTTATTTCATCAGTCAAATCCCATTCGTATGAAAACAAACTTTGATTAATACATGAAAGATTATATATATATATATATATATATATATTATTAAAGAGAGGGAGATTAGCCGAGAGAGAGAGAGAGAGAGCAGAAGACAGTAGAGAGACCAGGATCAGTCTCGGGACTAGAGGAGAAGATGAGAGGAGAGAAGAGGAGGGAGGAGAGATGGAACCGAGAGAGAGAGAGAGAGAGAGAGAGTCTCTGGAGAGAGCGAGAGAGAAAGAGATGATATGATGATATGATTATATTGACTTTTATCCCAAATAAATAAATTATTAATGACACTTAACTAAAAATGTTTAAAAAAAATATTACACACACGCGCGCATGCGTGTACACAGACATTTACATTACATTTTATTGTATTATACTGTATTGCAGATTCTGTTGTTAGCTCTGTCTCAATTCAAATAGAACCATACTTCAAAATGGAAAATTACTGATTCAGATTGCAATTGTAATGCCACTAAATTTATGCAATTTTTACATAGCCTGATGATGAATTAATTTAATAGCAGCCGTCTATTACGTTGAACTGGATTGCCGGTTAGTAATGCAAATCAAAACATCAAAAGCAATACCGATATATTATAATCGTAATCATTCTCATTCACATTCACATTCAGCAATCAGCATTCACATTCACATTCACATTCACATTCACATTCACATTCACATTCAGCATTCAGCACACATTCAGCAACATAAAATTGATCGGCCGTACACGCAACCGATTAAACGCAGAATTATACAAAAGTCACAGTAATTGAGCAAATACACGCACTAAGCCAGACGCCTACAGACCTGATATCCGACAATGCTTGTTAACTGTCGCCTATCAACTAACGAGCGACGGCGTCTATTACGGCGGATAACGACGAGCCGCGTTCAGACGGAGCAATTTCTCCCGGGTCGAAAAATTATCCGGGCTAAATTTGACCCGGGCCAAGCGTTTAATTTTTTCACTGTACAAAAGTGATCCGGGACCCAGCGCTGGTTCATTTTTTACCGTGTGAACGTGCACCGACACACGACACGCGACAAAATTATTACGGTGGTAGAATGATATCGTCAGTGTCAACTTCCGCTTTACTGCCGCATTTCTCAGTTTCTACACACGCGCGTTTTTCAGTATTTTCATTGAGTTAAAATATCCGTCAAAATGCCCAAAAAAGCAGCAGAAGGGGTTGATCGACTGTGGTATCACAAAGACACTGTCGCTCTTCTCGAGATTTGGAAATCGGATTTTATAAAGGCGCAGTTAACAAGACCCTCGAGATGTCGTCTAGCCTACCAAAAAATTGTTGAAAAACTGGCTGAACGGGGGATAGCTAAAACTGTACAACAAGTTAATTGCGTATGCGCAATATATCACCGGAATAATTATATTTTGTGTTGAAAATGCATTTAATATGGTAAGGGGGTATCTCAGCATAGGCTTCTGTAATAAATTATTATCAGTAGACCTGTGTTTATAATTAGGAGAGCGCCCTAGCCAGTAGGGTGCAAAACTACTACTTCATCCCCGCCCGCCCTTCCCCTTGTCTCCCTTGTCGCACGCTCAGCCTCCTTTTTCTCCCACCGCCCCTCGGCTGTCTTCCCTGCCACCTTCCCTTGGTTTCCCATCCTTCTCTCCCACAGCGAGCTATATTACGTACTTTAATTTAGGTCGTACTGCACCTTTGAAACAGTGCTCGCGAATGCGCAATATCTCCCAAGAAGAAAAATATTTTGCCAAAATTACGAATTTAAAATAAAGAGGGATTATCCCAACATAGATTTCCATGATAATATTCCATCAGTAGACCTCACTTATGAAATAGGAAGCAGACCTTGCATGTAAGGTCTCGGCTGCATATACCAGTCAGTACATAAAGAGAGAGAGACGAGAGAGAAGAGAGAGAGTAGAAAGAAGAGATAGGGACTAGGATGAAAAAAGTACAGAGAGAAAGAGAAGAGAGAGAGAGAGAGAGAGAGAGAAGAGAGAGAGAGAGAGAGAGACGTAATAGAGAGAGGAGAGAGAGAGAGAGAGAGAGAGAGAGAGAGAGATGATCAAAGAGAGAGCGGCGAGAGAGAGATTAGAGAGAGAACAATGATAAGGGAAGATGAGAGAGAGAGATGAGAAGGGGGGGGGAGAGACCCTCATAGGTCGGTCATTTTCACACATATCGCGTCATTTAATAATTAATTAAAATAATTAAGCATTCTTTCATTTCAGATCATTATAACAATTAACCTTAATTTAATACAAACTAATTTAATTTAATTATGTATGATGATTGATCATTTCGCGCTCATCTTCGGCGTTAGAGGTATTCTACTACATTCCGCGCACATTCCGCCAGTCTTAGTACACATTTCGCCAGTTAGTAGCACATTTCGGCTGTTTAGAGCACCATTTCGCCTGTTAGTATAATCTTTTTTACCACATTTTTGATTACATGCGGCAGTTATTGATCTGCACACATCTCGCGCCACATTCTACCATCTTCCGCGCACATTCCGCGTTTAGGTGACCATTTCTCTGCTTTAGTACCAATTCCGCTGTTAGTCCCACATTTCGCTGTTATAGCACATCTCGCGTTTAGTAAAACTATTTTTCACATTTGATACATGCGGCAGTTATTGAGCAACATTGCGCCACATTCTACCCATTCCGCGGGCACATTTCGCTGTTTTAGTACACATATCCGTGTTTATAATAATATGGTTTTACACATTTTGATACATTGCGGCAGTTATATGCACATTGCGCCACATTCTACCCATTCCGCGCCATTCCGCTGTTAGTAGCAACCTTTCCGTTAGATAGCAGCATCCCTGTTAATCAACATTTTTATACATTTTTACACACACGACGGGTCACGCAGGCTCGCTACCCACGCACGTGTACGTGCACATGCACGCCCACACCATGCACGCACGTGTACGTGCCACACTACGCCACCACGCACTCGACGTGCACACCACCAACCATGCACGCATGTGTACGTGCATATGCAATACGCACCGCCACGTTCCATCCAAACGCCGCACGCACGCACGCACACACGCACGCACGCATGCACGCAGGTTACGTGCACACGCACGCCGCCACGTATAGTGGCATACGCACGCTCTGCACAGCACGCACTCACTGACCTGCACACACCCACGTTACTAAACCACGCACGCACCGATACGTGTACGACTGCACCACGCACATAATAACGTGCACACAGCACACATTTCTTCACCATTCCCTCACATCCGCTGTTTAGTAGAAACCTTTTTACACATTGATACATGCGCAGTATTGGTGCAATTGCCACCTCTACCCATCATCGCGTACATCTCCGCTGTTAATATCAATTCGCGTGTTTATTACACATTCCGATGTTAGTATACTTTCTTACAATTTTGATACATGCGGACAGTTATTGATGGCACATCCGCTTTTAGTATCGCATTCAGCTGTTTAGTATAATATTATTTACACATTTTGATACATTGCGGCAGTTTATTGATGCACATTCCGCTTTTAGATACCACATTTCGCTGTTTAGTATCAAATTTACACCATTTGATACATGCCGGCAGTTATTGAAGCCATTGCGCGTTTTGTAGCACATTTCACTGTTTAAAGCACATTCGGCTGTTAGTATAAGATTTTTACACATTTGATACATCTTGCGCAGTTATGACTGCCATCATTGCGCCACATTTCTTACCTATTCTGCACACATTCCCTGTTTAGTACCACATTCGCTGTTAGTAGCACATTCGCGCTTTAGTATAATATTTCTTTACACTTCGATACATTGCGGCAGTGTATGTGCAACATTCCGCTTTTAGTACAATTTCGCTGTTTAGTAGCACATTTCGCTGTTTAGTATAATATTTATTTTACACACTTTGAACCTCACATTGCGGCGCAGTTATGATGTTACATCCGCTTTTAGTCCACATATCGTTGTTTATATAATATTTTTTATCACATCCTTTGATACATTGCGGAGTTATGCTGTACCTTCCCGTGTTTAGTACCACATTTCCTGTTTAGTGCAAATTCGCTGTTTAGTATAAATTTTTTACTCATATTTGATACATTGCGGCAGTTATGATGCACATCGCCACATTCTACCCATCCCGTTCGCGCACATTCCGCATGTTTAGCACCACACTTCGACTGTAGTAGTGCCATCCGCGTTTAGTCATATATTTTTACACATTTATAATTGCGGCAGTATTGATTCACATTGCCCACATTCTACCCATTCCGCGCCACATATCCGCTGTTTATAGCACATTCCGCTGTTAGTACACACCGCTGTTTAAGGTACACATTTCGCTGTTAGTAGCACATTCCTGCACATTCCGACACATTTCGCGCACATTTCTTGCACATTACCGCGCACATTCCGCACATTTCGCTGTTTAGAGCACACTTCGCGTTAGTAGGACGTAAGGGTGGCTATGTCAAATAGACGTGCTGGCTGGCTGCTTGTCTTCAACATACCCATTTCGATTCGGTCCAGTCACTT
>NW_014577654.1:71268-83044 GCF_000485595.1 Priapulus caudatus | reverse complement strand
GCTGGCTACGTTACTGTTGGGCGCATGCGCAATATATACCGAAAAAAGTTATATTTTGTGCTGCAAATGCATTTAATATGGTAAGTGGGTATCTCAGCATAGGCTTCTGTAATAATTCTTATCAGTAGACCTGTGTTTATAATTAGGAGAGCGCCCTAGCCAGTAGGGTGCAAAACTACTACTTATCTCCGCCCGGCCCTCCCCTTGTCTCCCTTGTCGCACGCTCAGCCTCCTTCTTCTTCCACCGCCCCTGGCTGTCTTCCTGCCACCTTCCTTTGGTCTCCATCCCTGCTCTCTCGCATCAAGCTATATTACGTACTTGATTAGACCGTACTGCACGTCTAAAATGGTGGCTCGCAGCATGCGCAATATCTAACAAAGAGAAGATATTTTGAGAAAAATATGAATTTAAAAATGAGAGGGATATCCACCACTGATTTCCATAATAATATTTTATCAGTAGACTTTCACTTATGAAAATAGTAAGCACACCTTGCATGTAAGGTGCGGCTGCAATATACCATCAGTACATAAGCTGGCTACTTACTGTTTGGGCGCATCGCCATAATTCACCGGAGAAGTTATATTTTGTGCTGCAAATGCATTTAATATGGTAGTGGGGTACCTCAGCATAGGTCTCTTTGATAAATTCTTATCACTAGACCTGTGCTTATAATTAAGGAGAGGCGCCCAAGCCGAGTGGGGCAAAACTACTACTTACTCTCATCCCCGCCCGCCTTCCCCTTGTCTCCCTTGTCCGCACGCTCAGCCTCCTTTTTCTCCACCGCCCTCGCTGTCTTCCCTGCCACCTTCCCTTGGTTTCCCATCCTCTCTCCGCAGGGGAGCTATATACGTACTTTAATTTAGGTCGTACTGCACCTTTGAAACAGCTGCTCGCGAATGCGCAATATCTCCCAAGAAGAAAAATATTTTGCCAAAAATTATAAATTTAAAATAAAAGGGATATCCAACATAGATTTCCATGATAATTATCCATCAGAGACCTCACACTTGTGACAATAGGAACAGACCTTCGCATGTAAGGTCTCGGCTGCATATACCAGGTCAGTACATAAAGCTGGCTACGTTATGCTGTTTGGGCGCATGCGCAATAATATTACCGGAAAAGTTATATTTGTGCTGCAAAATGCATTTAATATGGTAAGTGGTATCTCAGCATAGGTCTCTGTAATAAATTCTTATCAGTAGACCTGTGTTATAATTAGGAGAGCGGCGCCTAGCCAGTAGGGTGCAAAACTACTACTTATCTGCCGCCCGCCCTCCCTTGTCTCCTTGTCGCACGCTCAGCTCCTTCTCTCCACCGCCCCTGGGCTGTCTTCCCTGCCACCTCCCTTGGTCTCCCATCCCTCTCTTCTCCGCATCAAGCTATATTACGTACTTTGATTTAGACCGTAACTGCGCACGTCTAAAATGGTGCTCGGCAATGCGCAATATCTATCAAGAAGAAGAATATTTTTGACAAAAATTATGAATTTAAAATGAAGAGGGATTATCCCACCACTGATTTCCATAATAATATTTTATCAGTAGACTTTACTTATGAAATAGTAAGCACACCTTGCATGTAAGGTGCCGGCTGCAATATACCAGTCATACATAAGCTGGCTACGTTACTGTTTGGGCGCATGCGCCATAATTCACCGCGAGAGTTATATTTTTGCCTGCAAATGCATAAGGGTATCTCAGCATAGGCTTCTTTGATAAATTCTATTACTAGACCTGTGCTTATAATTTAGGAGAGCGCGCCAAGCCAGTAGGGGCAAAACTACTACTTCATTCATCCCCGCCCGCCCTTCCCCTTGTTCCCCTTGTCGCACGCTACCGAGCCTCCTTCTTCTTCCACCGTTCCTCGGCTGTCTTTCCTGCCACCTTCCTTGGTCTCACATCGCCTCTCTCACCGCAGCAAGCTATATTACGTACTTTAATTTAGGCCGTACTGCACCTCCGAAACAATGTCGCGCATGCGCAATATCTCCTAAGAAGAAAATATTTTTGCCAAAAATTATATTTAAAGAAAAATGAAGAGGGATTACCACACAGATTTTCCATAATAATATTTTATCAGTAAACTTCACTTATGAAATCGAAGCAGACCTTGCATGTAAGGTCTCGGCCGCATATACCATCAGTACAATAGCTGGCCTACGTTATTGTTGGCGCGCATGCCGCAATATATCACCGGAAAAGTTATATTTTGTGCTGCAATGCATTTAATATGGTAAGGAGTATCTCAGCATAGGCTTCTGTAATAATTCTTATCAGTGAACCTGTGTTTATAATTAGAGAGCGCCCTAGCCAGTAGCGTGCAAATACTACTTTATTTCCGCCCCGCCTTCCCTTGTCTCCCTTGTCGCACGCTCACCTCCTTCTTCTTCCACCGCCCCTGGGCTGTCTCCCTGCCCCCTTCCTGGTCTCCATCCCTCTCTCCCGCATCAAGCTATATTACGTACTTTAATTTGGGGCGCGTATAGCACGTCTAAAATGGTGCTCGCGCAATGCGCAATATCTATCAAGAAGAAGAATATTATTGACAAAAATTATGAATTTTAAAAATGAAGGGATTATCCCACCACTGATTTCCATAAATATATTTATCAGTAGACTTTACTATGAAATAGTAAGCACACCTTGCATTGTAAGGTGCCGCTGCATATACCAGTCAGTACATATCTGGCTAACGTTACTGTTTGGGCGCATGCGCCATATCTCACCGAGAGTTATATTTTGTGCTGCAATGCATAAGGGGTACTCAGCATAGGCTTCTTTGATAAATTCTTATTACTAGACCTGTGCTTATAACATTAGGAAGAGCGCCTAGCCATAGGGGGCAAAACTACTACTTCATCCCCGCCCGCCTTCCCTCTTGTTTCCCTTGTCGCACGCTCAGCCCCTTTTCTTCCACCGTTCCTCGGCTGTCTTTCCTGCCACCTTTCCTTGGTCTCACAACCTCTCTCCGCATCAAGCTATATTACGTACTTTATTTAGGCCGTACTGCACTCCGAAACAATGTTCGCGGCATGCGCAAATATCTCCTCTCCCCGCTAACCTTGAGTCGTGAGCAATGTAATAACTTGTGTTCCACGGTTTCATTGGCGAGGCCACAGTCGCATAGGGGACTATCACTTGCCCCGATCTTAAACATGTGGGCTTTCAGTTTAGTGTGTCCAGTTTTAATCCTGTTGAGCTTGGTTTCTGTTCTGCGATTGGTGAGGCTGCGAACGCTGCTTATGTTAACCTTTGGCTCCAGATGATGAAAGTACCTGCCTGTAACAGAGCTGTCCCATGAACACTGCCATCGTTCTACCAAGGCTTTCTTGATTTCTCCTTTGGCTTCGGAGAAGGAAAGTGGAGAGTGGTCTTCAGATTTAACCATTTCCGCGGCCTCGAGGGCTGCCCGTTTCGCTTCTTTGTCTGCAAGTTCGTTTGCAGCCAGGCCTGCATGTCCTGCTACCCAGCAAATGTCAATCTTGATGTTGTTTGTGAATAGCTGCTTTACTCTTTCGACAGAGTTGATGTCTCGATCCCTTCCTCTTTAGTTAATTGCAGATTTGAGGCTTTTTCTAGTGCGACCCGCGGTGTTGATCTCTGTATTTGATCAACTTTATCTCTTATCGTCTTCGATATAGTGTCTTGGGCTTTTCAGACTATTATTTATGAGGTTAACATGGGTGTATGCAGGGGGGGGGGGGGTCGTGAGGGTCGTACGATCCCCCCCCCCAATTTTAAAAGGTCCACATTTTTTCCAAAGACATTTTTTTTCGAGGACTTTTTTACAATGACATAAATGAAAAAGATCAGGTACCAGCAATGAGTCCAAAGACATTGCCAATTGCGTGACGTAAATCTATCCCAATTCCAGCAATTCTGAAACTGAGCCTTTTTTTTAAACAAAATTTTGTTTCATAAAAGAGAGACAAAGACTGACAAAGACAAAGACAAGACAAGATCAAGACAAGACAAGATAAAGACAAAAAGTTCAAAAAACTGTTTTCAACTGAGTCAGAAAACTTTTTTTTTTTAACTGATAAATTTTTTTTTGAAACAAAATTTTTTTGTTTTAATTAAATTGTCAGGGGCGTGTACAGGGGGGGGGTCCAGGGGGTCCGGACCCCCCCTGCTCGCGCAGAAAACGCATCTAAGGAGGTCTAATTTCAAAATTTTTATGGGGGAGGGCCCCCCAGACCCCTCCTTCGCGTGCTCCCAAGTTTGGGTTACGGTTAGACCACCCCCTGGTACAAATCCTGTACACGCCCCTGATTGTATTGACATTGTAATCACATCTTGCCGCTATTTCATTGTGAAAAGGTCCAAAAAATTATGATCACGACCCACCCAGAAAAAATCCTGGATACACCCCTGGTTAACTTATGAGAGAGAGATCTGTGGGTGAGCAACAGGGCTGAGCATGAGATTACTGCCTTTGCTTACAGATAGGTGGCGCGCGTTGTTGTTACTCAGCCGTAAAGCTCGAGTGACTGGAGTGACTATCGTCTTAGCTTAGCTTTTTTTATTCTTGGATCCCTCGCCAGTGCTACTAAGGCATTTAAAATAAAATATGTCGTCATTACAAGGAAAGGTCTGCTTAATAACAGGTATGTTGATTCTTCGAAGGTTGAAAACGTTTGTAGTTTTTAGGATCGGTACCGCCTACCGGTATCGGCCACGGCACTAGCGCTCGTAGGGTCTATGTCCCCCTGACCTCTGTAGTCGAGTCTGCACCCCCCGAGACCGAGTCCGAGTCCGAGTTATTGCACTCCGAGGCCAAGACCGAGACCGAGACCAATGAAAACGGTTTCGAGGCCGGTCTCGAGGCCAAGACCGGCCTCGAGACCTACAACACTGATAGGTTCCGCGGTAGGCCTATATAAATATATAGGGAATATGGCCTCGGACGTCGGTCGCCGTTGACTGCTAAGATAATTTTCTTCGGCCGCTTTTATACGGTGAAACTAGTCGCCGGCGGGCTGCCAGCACGTGTGCATGGTAAAATCCGTTCTAAATTATTCACTTTGCTCGCAGCATCGCGCCACGATTCTCCAGCTATGCTTATGTACGACGAAAAAGGCCCTCCGACGTCTGTCACCGTTGACTTCCAAGATACTTTTTATCTGCCGTTATTATACGGTCAAACAGGAGCCGGGCGGGCTGCCAGCACGCGTTCATGCTTCCTATTTCATAAGTGAGGTCTACTAATGTAATTTTATCATATAAATCTATTCTTTTTAAATTCATAATTTTTGCAGAATTGTTTTCTTCTCGGGAGATATTGCGCATGCGCGACTACCGTTTCAGACGTGCAGTACGGCCTTAATAAAAATACGTAATATAGCTTGCTGCGGAGGAGAGGGGTGAGAGACTGAGGGAAGGTGGCAGGAAAGACAGCGGAGGGCGATGGAAGAAGAAGGAGGCTGAGCGTGCGACAAGGGAGACAAGGGGAAGAGCGGGCGGGGATGAAGTTGTAGTTTTGCAACCTACTGGCTAGGGCGCTCTCCTAGCTATAAACACAGGTCTACTGATAAGAATTCATTACAGAAACCTATGCTGAGATACCCCCTGACCATATTAAATTAATTTTCAGCACAAAATATGACTCCTCTGTTAAGATATTGCGCATGCGCTAAAACAGTAACGTAGCCAGATTTTGTACTGACTGGTATATGCAGCCGGGACATTACATGCAAGGTCTGTTTCTTATTACATAAGTGATGTCTACTAATGAAAATGAAATATTATTATGAGAAATCTATGCTGGGATAACCCCTCTTCATTTTAGATTCATAATTTTAGCAAATTATTCTTTTTCTCTGGAGATATTGCGCATGCGCGAGCACCGTTTCAGACGTGCAGTGCGGCCTCAATAAAAGTACTTACTATAGCTTACTGCGGGAGAGATTGGTGGGAGACTGCGGAAAAGTGGTAGGAACGACAGCCAAGAGCGGTGAAAGAAGTAGGAGGCTGAGCCGGTGTGCGACAAGAGAGACAAGGGGAAGAGTGGGCGGGAATGAAGTAGTATAGTTTTGCACCCTACTGGCTAGGGCGCTCTCCTAATTATAAAAACAGGTCTACTGAGAGCAATCAATTACATAAACCTATGCTGACATGCCTACTAACCATATTAAATGCATATTCATCGCAAAATATAACTTCTCTGCTGAGATATTGCGCATGCGCTAACACACTAACCTAGCTCGACATTGTTGTTGTTATTCGTTTATCCTCCTGCTTCATGAGGTCATGGTCACAATGTATACCCTCTTTGTATCGTTAGCTACCAGTGTTTCCTCATAGTAATTGGTTGTTGTTGTTTTTAAAATTTGTAACAACGGAGTGTCTGTGGCTAAATTACTGGGATGGACTCAGACAGGAATCTGGAGAGGGCCTGTTTGATGGTGGCATCCATCTCTGGTGTTAGATTCCTGTTTTCCCCAGTAAAGGTGGCAATGAAAATTGTCCGATGGCTTGGGTTGGTGTTGGTCTTCACATACCCCAGTTCGATCGTGTCAGTCATCTTCTCCCTGCTAACCCTGAGTCGTGAGCAATGTAATAACTTGTGTTCCACGGTCTCATTGGCAAGGCCACAGTCGCATAAGGGACTATCACTTGCCCCGATCTTGAAAATGTGGTCAGTACATAAGCTGGCTACGTTACTGTTTGGGCGCATGCGCAATATATCACCGGAAGAGTTATATTTTGTGCTGCAAATGCATTTAATATAGTAAAGGGCTATCTCAGCATAGGCTTCTGTAATAAATTCTTATCAGTATATCTGTGTTTATAATTAGGAGAACGCCCTAGCTAGTAGGGTGCAAAACTACTACTTCATCCCCGCCCGCCCTTCCTCTTGTCTCCCTTGTCCCAGGCTCAGCCTCCTTCTTCTTCCACCGCCCCTCTGCTGTCTTCACTGCCACCTTTTGTTGGTCTCCCACCCTTCTCTCCCGCAGCAAGCTATATTACGTACTTTGATTTAGGCAGTACTGCACCTCTGAAACAGTGCTCGCGCATGTGCAATATCTCCCAAGAAGAAGAATATTTTGCCAAAATTATTAATTTAAAATGAAGAAGCGTTATCCCAGCATAGATTTCCATGATAATATTCCATCAGTAAACTTTACTTATAAAATCGGAAGCAGACCTTGCATATAAGGTCTCGGCTGCATATACCAGTCAGTACATAAACTGTGTGCGCGTGTGCGTGTACGTGTGTGTGCGTGTGCGTGTGCGTGTACGTGTGTGTACGACACTGTACGTGTGCGTATACTGTGTGTACGTGTGTGTACGTGTGCGTGTACGTGTGCGTGTACGTGTGTGTGTACGTGTGCGTGTACGTGTGTGTACGTGTGCGTGTACGTGTGCGTGTACGTGTGCGTGTACGTGTGCGTGTACGTGTGTGTACGTGTGCGTGTACGTGTGTGTACGTGTGCGTGTACGTGTGTGTACGTGTGTGTGTACGTGTGTGTACGTGTGCGTGTACGTTACAATGCTTTAATTGTTTAATGCCAATTTGGCTCCCATATGATGAAAGTACTGCCTTGCAACAGAGCTGTCCCGCATGAACACTGCCATCGTTCTAACCAAGGCTTTCTGATTCTCGCTTTGCTTCGGAAAAGGAAAGTGGAGAGTGGTCTTCAGATTTAACCATTCCGCGGCTATCGATGGCTGCCGTTATTCGACTTCCTTTGTATGCAATTTCGTCCATTGCACCAGGCCTGCAGTACCTGGCTACCCGAATTGAGTTAACAATTTACGGGGCGATCAAGCAAATATTGTCGAATCTTAGATGTTGCTGTGAATTAGCTTCTTTAACTCTTGAGGCAATGAGTATGAAATTGCGATCTGTCCTCGACTGGCCCCTGTCCGCTCTAAAATAGTTAATTAGTGCATGGATTATTGATGCCTTTGTATCTAGTTGCGCGAACTGGTAGGAGGGGTCATATACCCGTAGCTATGTGATGCTCTTATTTGCATCACGTTTGAGCTCTTTAATACTACGTTCTTGTCTGTGTATTAATGTAAGTGTACTTTGGTGGTCTTTTCAGATGCGTATATTAACTATGAGGTACACATGGGTGTATGCAAGGGGGTGGGGTCGTGTAGGGTCGTACGAACCGCCCCCCGACACCGCCACTACAATTTTAGAACAGGTTCCACATTTTTTCAAAGACAATTTTTTTTCGAGGACCTTTAGCAATGACCAATAAATGACATAAGATCAGGTAGCCAGCAATCGGGCAGAGTCCAAAGAAACATTGCCAATATGCGTGACGGGAGCAATCTAATGCTCCATAAACATTCCATCTAATTCGAATAGCCTACGAAAAGAACCGTTTTTTTTAAAAGCAAAACTGTGTTGTTTCTATAATATAAAACTATATCAGAAAGACTTGACACAAGAACAAAAATGACTATCTGAAGAAACAAGAATCAGACAGACAGAGACAAAGATAATAGGACAAATATTTATATGTTCAAAAACCTCACCTGTTGATACATTCTGTTTTCCAACTGAGTCAGAAAGAGCTTTGTTTTGTGTTTTATTAACTCGGATAAAACTTTTTTGATTATGAGCAAGAGATTTATTTTGTTTTACATTAAATTGTCAGGAGTACGCGCCGTGTACAGGGGGAGGAGTGGGAGTTTCCACAGGGAGGGTACCCGGACGCCCCCTGCTCGGCGCAAGGAAAAGCCCGCGATCATCGTAAGGATGAGGTCTAATTTCAAAATTTTGGTGTAGATGGGGTCAGATGGCCCTCTCCAAAGTACGCCCTTTCAACGTGATGGTCGCATGCCTGGCTCACGCGCCGTAAGTTTTAGGTGATTACCTTTAGTTGTTATCCAGCTAAGAACTGCTGCGTATCACAAATCCTCGTACACGCCCCTGATTTATTGACATTGTAATCAGCATCATTGGCCGCATTTCATTGTGACAAAGGTCCAAAAAATTATGATCACGAACGCCACCCAGAAAAAATCCTGGATTACACCCCCTGGTAACTTTACTGAGAGAGAGATCTGTGGGTGAGCAACACGGGGGCGTGAGCATCGAGATTACTGGCCTTTGCCTTACAGATAGGTGCGCGCACGTTGTGTTTACTCAAAAGTTCAACGTAAAAGCTTCGCGTGACTGAGAGTGACTATCGTCTTAGCTTAGCTTTTTTTATTCTTGGAATATCGCCCTCGGCGCAAGTGCGTACTGCGGAAGTCATTTAAAATAAAAATATTGACTTCGTCATATTACAAAGGATATAGGTGCTGTTTTGAATATAAGCAGCGTATGTTGAATCTTCGAAGTTGAAAACGTTTTGTAGTTTTAGATCGGTACCGCCTACCGGTATCGGGCCACGGCACTAGCGCTCGAAGGGTCTATGCTCCCCCTGACCATCTGTCTGACCTGCTCCGTTAGGGCTATTATCCAGACTAACTCCTAACCCTAAAACCCTAACCGCTAATATATATATTATATAATATATATATATAAATATAATATATAATATATATTTATCATATATAGATAATATAGTAATAGTAATCGAAGAAATAGTCTAAAGCGCAGGCACAATTCAAACTAGAGGGCCAATGTGGACAGTTAGAGAACCCGTCACTTTTTTAAAATCACGATCTGACACGCTAGCTGGCCAGCTGATCCACAGGTCAGGACAGTATTAATAGTACCGCAGTCACAAGCTACAGCACACACGTGAGCCAGCAACCGCCGATGTATAGTTGTGATACCATAGTAAGTCCCAGGATAGCGAGAAACGTTTCGTGTTTAAGAATAAATCCAGTTTGGAAGTCTAGTTTTGAAAACGGGCACCATAATACTCGATACGCGCCCTGAGTGAATGCGCCAGGGGCTCTTCCAAAGAAAAGAATGGGCTCGCCGTTGATAACCCTACTTCACATGGTTGTTGGTTACAATTATTTACACTTGGTGTACTATCTCACCAAAGGAGGTAATGTTAAAGGCCCTCGTGTTGTGTTTTGTGTGTGTTCGGTGTTGTGTTCGTGTGTGTGTGTATAGCCACCTATAAGTGTTCCGCAGCGGTATCGGTCCCGAATAATGTGCACGGAGCGGGTAAATCAGATTCCAGCAGCAGCTCGCCTTTAAGGGCGTACGTAGTTCAGCAGCAGCTCGCCATTAGGGCATGTAATCAGATCCAGGCAGCAGCTTCGGTCTTTAGGAACTAGGAGAGAAAAATAATCACTGGGGGCGGTCGGCACGATTTCGCCCAGGCACGATAATGCCCAAAAAGAGCCCCCGAAAATTACGATATCGGGGGCGACACCGGAGAGAGGCAAAAAGTCCCCTGGAACAATGCTATAAACTGAGTCCCAGGTCGGTCCACCTAGTGCGCTAAACTATGCACCGTGATCTCGTCGCCATCTGCCGCTAGCGCCCGAAATATATCTCCATGCGCGTGCGGTAAGAGATTTCCTAGACTGAAAAAGTGTGAGGACTGATGCTCGAGAAGCCTGTTTAAATCATTAAGTCAATCGCATGTGTGTATTAGCATTCAAGTATCATAGACGCTTTGCGCCGCCGATCAAAACCGCGCCGCGATATATACGTGTGTGCGCTGCTCGGCCGTGCTTGCGTGTGTGCCTGCGCGCGTGCGTGTGCGGTATGCCAGGTGTGACCCCTGCAGGCGTGCTTGCCGTGTGTGCCTCGCGCGTGCGTGCCTGCGCACGCGGTTGCGTGCCTCGCGCTAGCGTGCACAAGCTCTGCGCGCTGGTGAGTGAGTGGCCTTGGGTTGCGTGCCTGTATGTGCTGCCGGTGTGCCTGCACGCGAGGTCGTGTGTGCCTGCGCGCGTGGCGTTAATGGCGTTGCGCGTAGCTGTATCTGCTACGGGCGCGTATGCACAGGGGTGTCGTAGTGATCGTCCTTGTGTCATGTTCTGTGGCTAATGCGTGTGTGTGCGTCTGCGGGCGGGCTAGGCTACGTAGACTCCGCTAGGACGCAACGACCCGTAGGATTATAGAAACGGCTAATCCATCGGAAAATCCCTAATGAACATTCACACGTATATTTTCCTGCGGCACACTCGTGTGTCATTCCAGATTGTAGCTTTTTTGTCAATGTCCCACGAAAGAAGTTTGCTGCCGCTCTCTTCATAGTCCAACAATGCCACCCTCATAAATCTTAAGTAGTGATTAGTAGCCACGCTGAAAACAATCGTGCCCCCAGGCCACCCATAACTTTCAATCAATGCCGCCCCTCCGCCAGCAGGCCACGTACGCAGCGTCGGATGCTGTGCACAGCCATTCAGCACGTCCATCGAGGCGTTATGACCGCTTGTCTCAAACTGTTGTACGAACTACCTTGTTTCGTCCTGAACAGATCTGATGGATATTCACGCCGTTCCCGCCCATGAGCATCCAGGGCCCATTACGCGGCGCGCTTGACCCGCAAGCACGAATTGAGAGAGACTTAGCAGTCTATAAACATGGTGTAAATACGATCCTATGGCGAGCGCGTAATAGGCTCGCGAGCGAGGTAGCGGACACTATCTACAGGCTATTCTGGCTAGCCGTAAAGGGTAAATTACAGTGGGTGCTACTACACTTGTGCTGTGATGAGCATGATAGCTGCCACGTGATCGTAGTCTCCGACTATTCAACGTGCTATATATCTTGTGGTGTCGTGAGTGACTCGACTGATAGATTGTGATTCTTAGTGACATGTTGTCTGTCCAGTCATGATGAATAACCTGTTCTTGAATATGACTGGTTGTGTCTGTGTCTGTGTCTGTGTGTGTG
>NW_014577654.1:52636-71243 GCF_000485595.1 Priapulus caudatus | reverse complement strand
TGTGTGTGTGCTGTGTTGTGTGTGCTGTGTGTTATGTGTGTCGTGTGTGGTGCGACGGTGGTGTGGTGTGTGTGTGTATGTTGTGTCGTTGTGTGTGCGACGTGGTGTGTGGTTGTGTGTGTGGTCATGTGTGTTGTGTAAGCGCGGGCGGCGCGCGGGTGTATGTGTGTGGTGTGTGTGTCTCTGTGTGGGTGTGTGGGTCTAGTGGTGTGGTAGGCTGGTGTCGCTCGGGGTTGTTGCGGGGGGGTCTGTGGTGTCTGGGCGCTGGTCGTGTGTGCGGTGTAGGCGTGGCGGCGGGGGGTGCGAGGGCTGCGCTGTCTGTGATGCGTGCTGGGTGTGGTCGCCTCGCTCTGTGCGTGGTGGTGGTGTCTGTGGGTCGTGGCGGTGGTGCGTTGCTGGTGTTGTGTGGGTTCGCCGCTTGCGACGCCGGGCGGGTGGGGGTCGACGTGGTGTCGTGCGTCGTGCGGTGTAGGTGTGGGAGGGTGTGTGGTGTTGGAGTGTGGGGTAGTGGAGGGGTGGTGGTGTATGCGTGGTGGTCGTGGTGTCGTGTGGGGTGTGTGTGTGGTGTGTCGGTGGTCGAGTGGTCTGTCTGGTGTCGCTGTATCCGGCGTGGTGTGCGGGTCGCGGTGGTGGGGCGTGGTACGGGGGGGCGCGTTTGTGTGTGGTGTGTGTGGTTGGTGGTGGTGCGTGGTGTGGTGGGTGGGTGCGTGGTGGGTGGGTGACGTTACGCGCAGGCGGTGGGTCGCGCGCCGGGGGTGGGTGTGTTGTGTAGCGCGCGGTGTGGTGGGGTGTGGGGTGTCGTGGGTGTGTGTGTGTGTGTGGTGGTGTGTGTTGTGTGGTGGGGGTCGGTGGTTGGTGTATGGTGTGCGTGGTTGAGTGTGGTGGGTGTGTGTGGTGTGGTGTGCTGGTGGTGTGATGTGTGTGTGAGACAGGTGTGGTGTTGGGTGGTATGTGACAGGGGAGTGGGTGTGTGTGGGTGCGTGTGTGGTGGTGTGTGTGGTGTGGGTGTGGCGTGGTGTGGTGTGTGGTGGTGTCGGTGGGTGCGGATGTGGCGTGAGTCTGGGACGAGGGGGGTGTGTGTGTGTGGTGTGTGTGTGTGGTGTTGTGGTGTGTGGGTGGTGGTGGTGGTGTGGTCGGTGGCGTTGCGCGGGTGGTGTGTGCCCGCGGTTGGGCGGTCTGCTCAGGTAGCGCGCCACGGGCGCGGGGCCCGGCGGCGCGCAGGGGTGCGGGGGAAGCTGCGCGCGGCGGGGGAGGGCCGGGGTCCGGAGTCATTGGCCAGGGCTCCGAAGACCGGAGAGCCGTGCGTGGGACGGAGGGAGCGGCCGGGGTCGCGGCAGGACGCGGGCCACAGGCGGAGGAGGGGAACGCGCGGGGGCGGGCGGCGGTCCGACGGGCGCGCGCGGGGGGTCGCGTGCCGGGGCGAGGGGCCGTGCGGAAGCCGGCGGGCCTCGGGGGAGGGCACGTAGCGGGAACACGCGCTGATGTGAACGGAGGGGAGGTGTAGCGGGTGAGATCGGTAGGCGATAGATCGGGGATAGGGAGGGTGGTGAGCGAGGTGAGGACTAGATAAGGTAGGAGATAGGGAGTAGATGAGTGGAATGAGTAGATGTGGAGGAGTGGAGGATGAGATCGGGAGGTGAGTGGGAGGGAGGAGGTGTAGGATGAAGGTGAATAGATTGGATTGAAATTTCTGTTAGGTAGCGGTGAGGAAGTGGGAGGTGGATGTTAAGCAGGTGTGGAGCATGGGGTTAATGAGCTTGGATGGGCGCGGTGGCCGTGATATAACCACTGGGGAGGTACGGGCGGTGAAGTGAGGGGAGACCCGGCGCGTGAGGTGAACGAGGTGTCGGGGTAGAGCGGGGGCGATGTGGGCCTGGCAGACTTGATAAGCGATAAGGCAACGGCTGGGAGAGATGGGTGATGACCAGACGCGGTGCAGCAATTATTAGGGGGGGTGCGCTTGGTCGGAGGGCGAGGCGTATACAGACAAAGAGGCCACTTACCGGGGTTAGGGCGCGCGGGGGTCGGAGGAGAGGGAGGTGGGATAGCTGAGGGTGTGGGGGGTGGGCCGGGGAGGCGGGGGGCAGTATAGGTCGGTGATGATGTTCGCGTATGATGTAAACATTGGAGCAGCCGGTATACATGTCAGAATAGCAATGAGTGTCAATCCACTGGTATACGTTTCAGGATAACTAGCATAACAGTAACGTACAAATATGCAGCTGTGGAAACTACCAGGACCAGACAGTAACAGTGTAACGTGTGAGGGACGCTGTGGGCGGGATGACAAGTAGAGGAAGTGTGTATATTGTCGCACATTTACCCGGGGACCGGTGGCTCCGCGGGCGGCAGAACTCATCTGAGAGTGGAAGCCAGTGGGCAAGCGTTAGTGTGAGATGACAGGTCGGGGCGGCCAGGTGCGCGTGTGTGCGTGCGCGCAGGCGGCGCGCTGAGCCCGCGGAGAGGTGGCGCGACGCCCCCGGGCGGCGGGTGGCCGGCACGCCTGGAGTGCACGGGGTGGGTGAGGTTACGCGGGTGCCGGGGCACGCAGGGAAGGATAGCTCCGGCCAGGGGCAGCCGGCAGACCGGTAGGCACTCCGCCGGGGCTAGAACGGAGGTAGGACAGGAGTGAGAGATGATGAGTATGCCGGCGTTTTTTATGATAATAACACACTAGAAGATCTGGCATGCCATGCTTAACAGGCCAATTCGGGCGTTACATCCTTAAGTCAAGTAATTACCAAGTTATAGCCCGGAAAAATAATTAGCACCAACTACCCGCCGGCGTCGTCATCAGGGATAACGGGGGAACGATTGACAGGAGGGCGCGGTGCAGGTGCGGATGGAGCGGAGGTGGGAGATGTACATGACATTCGCACCCGTATGAGCAGTGTTAAAGTAATAAGCTCGTGTCTAGCATTGGAGTGCAGTTCGAATGGGGGTTGCGAGCGTTACGGGAAATCAGCTGAGCGTCCAGGCAGGACGACGCACTAGGTGAAGAAAGGAGAGGAAAGACCAAAGCGGTAATTACAAGAGATCTGCGTGATCAGGAACCTGCCAGTGTGTAAGACAACAAGTTCGTACAGGAGGAGCCGGAATTAGGATAATATTAATGACAGAATATTAGTGTGGAAAAGCAATAATTAACGGTGACATTACGCGATACATTTAGAAACATTAGATTCGGATAAAATTCATATACAATGCGTTTACTGCGGAAAATAATTAGCAGGCAACATTTGCCGGTATGATTTGGACAATGGTGATTGCCAGCTATCGCTGTTCACATAATTAACAAGACATTCTGCGGCATGTAAAATTTAGATATTATTAATACAAGATATGATATCGGTTGTGCATGTATTTACTGCTATTTGGCGGAGTAGAATTAGAATGATATTAATTACAAGATATGATTTCGTTATGCAGATAAATGACATTTACATTCCGCGGCATACATTTAGCGCATAATAAGTAAATTAACAAGGATCTGACATTGTGTGGCAAATAATTAAAGCAAGCATTCCGCGACATACAAAAGACATAATAGTAATGTACAAGATATGGCGTAGTGGAATATAATAATTAACATGATATTCGATATGTCAAATTTACCAGGGCTGCGAACGCGCATGAATAAATGTATATTCACAAGAAATAGGGGCAGCATCGTACAGTTCTGCACCGTACTGACATTCTGCGGCGTACAATTAGACCTACTTGTAGATATTAATTGGGCAAGAATATGATTTAGACATGGGCAATTAATAATCAATGGCCTTCAGCGGCAATACCATTTAGGATTAGCATAATTTACAGATATTCGTGTGGAAAATAATAATTAACATGATATTCGAAATTCAATATTAAGAGTGGGCACAGAATACGCGCAGACTATACATCACAATAATAGGGGCAGCAGGGGCGGGCGCCGACCGTACAGTAATTAACATCATGACATCTGCAAGCGTACAATTAGAATATGACATAAGTATGCAAATCGAGTAAACAAGCGATTGAAGCGTATACGATTAGGACTTAATAGTAATTACATAGATAATGATATCTGGTGTGCATATAATTAAACAGGACATGCTGCGGGCTAATACAATTATAATAATATGTAAATGACAAGAATATGATTTCGGTATATAGATAATTGACATCACATTCTGCGAAACTAAATTTAGGAATAATTGTAATTAAAGAATGTTAGTGTAGAAATAATTACCATGACGTTTCCCGCGGAATACATAATATATAATAATAATTACACAGATATTTCACGTGGAAATAATATTAACCATAATAATTAACATGTTAAATTACAGGCTCAACATCCATACGCGCTTAACTACTGATGTACAATCACAAAATAGGGGGCAGCACGCGTACATGTAATTAACATGACATTCGCGGCGTACAATTAGGTGCAATAGTAATAACAAGATATGTATTCGGTGTGTCCGTATAATTAACAAAGCATCGCGAAAATACAATAAAGAATAATAGTAATTAGCAAGATATTCGTGTGGAACATAATAACTAACAGTGATGATATTCGCAATGTAATGCAAGCTATCACCTGTTCGCTATAATTAACGAGACATTCTGCGGCATATAATTAGAAAAGAGAAATTACAAAGGTATGATATCAGCTGTGCATATAATCTAACATAACATTCTGGGGCCGAGTACATCTAGCATCATGTATTAATTACAAGATATGTTATCGGTTGCATAATAATTAATGTGACATCTTGCGGATCATACTTAGAATCTACAAGATATTCACGTGCAAAATAATAATTAACATCAGATATCACATGCAAATGTAAGAGGCTGCATACAAACCGCTGGCCGACTACTATGGTATATCACACGAGTAGGCGGGCAGCACGTACATGTGTTTTGTTCCACTACATACCAACCCAAAAGGATGTATAATAATCAGCTATATGTAATATCTTTATTATAGTCAGAATTATATATATATATTATATACTATATATATTATATTATATATAATAATCTATTATTATAATGCTTCTGGTGGTATGTGTGCTAAATAAATAAATAAGAGCATTCGCAGCGGCATACACTTAAGATAATAGTAATGTATGATATCAGTGTGCAATTAATTAAGCGATGACATTTTCCCGCGTACAATTAGAATAATATGAAGTGCCAAGATATGAATTTCGGTATAATAAGTACGTGGCTCTACGTCCCGCTCCAGGCACACATTATAATAATGCGGCGCGATAATTCATGTGAATGGCTCAGTTTTAAGTCACAATAATTGACAGCGTGTGGTAGTTATATCGGTAAATTACGGGCGTAATGCATAAATCCTACTAGTACACATTATCTCATGGGCGAATAAAACGATTGCCCCTTCGTTTGTAATCCGGGCGTCTATTTGATAATCATGGCACTCAGCGCCATACCCATTTATGATGATAGTAATAACAAGAATATGGTAATCGTGTGCATATAATTAACAGGCATAATACAGACAACAGGTGATGCCTAGCCCCAGTTCCCTTTTCTCGCTTAACGCTACGTTGGTCCTTACGCGTGTAACCAGTCGGGGGAAGCCTGAAAGTTTAAGGTGACCGAACACGGAACTGTGACGAGTTTTTAGGCACTGAGTATAAAAACTGCATGTTCATTGCAGAGACAACCTGGCGCAGTGCTATGTGCGTGCTATAGTATTGCTCTCCCGCATATTAATCAATATCTACTTCCAAAGTCCGACTCCGTGGCGCATCATTAATGCAAGGAGCGCGGGCGCGTAGATGCGGCACCCCGCGTCGTTCGTGCGCCGCCGCGCACGGCAGCGACGCAGCGACGTGCGGCGACCATCTAGCGACGCGATAATTTATCACGAGGGGCACGACCGGCGTCGTCGGTGTGTTGCGAAGCACGACGTCGAACGTCCGGATAAAGGAATCTCGAATCGGGGCGCGTTCTCATAATGGGAGGGGATCTAACTTTGCGTGCATAAATGTCAATTATTGCATCTAAGTGCCCGAATTTCGGCGAAGAAATGCCAAAAAAGGCAATTTTTCTAGATACGAAACATAGTGCGACGGCGAACAATTTGCGAAAGCTTCCTGTTGGCATTGCCTCCTTTAGGAGCATTGTTTACTACTCAGGTAGCTTGCTAACGCTAATTTGTAGTTTTCTTCGTCAAGAGATGGCTGGGCACTATATGAGCGTGTGTGATCAGCGTGCGAGTGTGTGTGGCGCGCCACGCTCCTGTGGGCGTGGTGTGTGCGTGATTACAGTATCCTGGACATACGCGGTGTGTGTATCGTGTACGTGTGCGCTGTACGTACATGGGAGTGCGTGCGTGTACCGCGTGCGTGTAAATGTGTACGTTGATGAAGGAAGAGTTAGACGTGTGTTATCTACTACAGCTTCGCCAGCAGCTGCTAAACTGTGAGCCCTCTGCTTCGCTAATGGAATAGTTAGTTAGTGAAGCCAATCACGTGTCTGCCATCAGCCGTGACAACGTGGCTCCGGGCAAGGACATGTAACGGCCGAATATATCTCTTCAATCAATCCCTCTGCTCATCTCTCTTTCTCTCTCTCATCCTGCTTCTCTCCCTTACTCTCATCTCTCTCTCTCTCTTCTCTCTCTCTCTTTTTTTCCTCTCTTTCTCCTCTCTCTCTCTCTCTCTTCTCATCTCTCTGCTCTCATCTCTAATTGGGCTCGTTCTGTCTCTCTCTCCTCGTCTCTCCTCTCTCTCTTCTCTCTATCCTCTCCCTCCTCTCCCTCTCTCTCTCTCTTGCTCGTATCTGTCTTTTTCTTATGCTCTCTTTCTTGCCTGTCTTTTCTCTGCTGCCTTTCTCGTTCGCTTCTCTCTCGCTCTCTCTCTCTCTGTCATCCTGCTCTCTCTCTCCCTCCTCGCTTCGCATGTGTGTCTCACTCTCGTCCTTTCTCCTCTCGCATCTCTATTTTCTCTAATCGCCTATGTCAACTTGTGTGTGCGTGCGTGCGTGCGTGCGTGCGTGTGACGTGTGTGTGGTGTGTGCGCGCCCCCGCGAGTGTGTATTAGCAAGGTATTATAGCTACTGTGCTTGTGTGTACATTTGAGGAAACAGCCCTGGAAAAAAGTCGCCCTGGAAAGTGGAAAAAGAGCCCTGGAAAATGAAAAAGTAGCCCCCGAAATTTTGGGGGGGTTTGCAAAAAGAGCCCCGGAAAGAAAAAAATTAATTTTTTCACTGCTTAGAACGTCTAGTCAGCAGCAGCCAGCAGCGAGCCAGCTGTTATACACATATGTATACATGTTACTAGGGTCCCTGTATACAGAGAGTTGTGCCATGACGAGTCGGAAAAAATTGGTCACGTGATCGCTGGACGGCATGTTGTTTCCAAATTGCTCCACACCGCTGCCGCTTAAGTACAGCGCTGTATGGATACGCTGTACAATGGTCCGTAGTAATTAATTAGACTAATCGTGCTTCAATAAACTCAAAATTTACAGAGATTATAGCTAAGACATGTGTCTATGCGTATCTAGATTTCTAGAACTGCAAAACACATGTTACAGCTGCGAGCGAGTGGAGAGTGGAACGCATTTATCTTGTGAATTACAGCTAGTTGTTATTATTCTTCCAAAATGACTAGCTGCTGTGTTTACACTAAGAAAGTGTACAATTAAGCTATCATATGGCGCGAACGATTTGAGTTACTTTTCTAGAAATCTAGATACATATAAACACATGTGTTATCTATGATCTCTGTGATTCTTGAGTTTATTGAAGCGCGAGTGGTTTAATTAATTAGCAAGTATCTACGCGCGGTATCGCACAGGTTAATATACGCACGGCTATGGGCGGTAAGAAAGTGTACAATTAAAATATCATATGGCACGAACGATTTGAGTTACATTTCTAGAAATCTAGATACACATAGACACATGTCTTAGCTATAATCTCTGTAAATTTTGAGTTTATTGAAGCACGATTAGTCTAATTAATTACTACGGACCATTGTACAGCGTATCCATACAGCGCTGTACTTAAGTGGCAGCGGTGTGCATGGATCCATTTGGAAACAACATGAAGTCAAATCCTGAGTTGGCGCAATTACCTCTCTGTATATAGGGACCCTACATGTTACATTCTCGCGGAGGTATGCACTCTCTTTGAGTGCCCACTGTCTAGTTGTATGTAATCTGCAACAAGCGCTGGCTGCCGCCATCGCTGCCGCTGCACACTGACACATAAATATATATTTTATGTTTATGTGTCTGTGCAGCGGCAGCCAGCGTTTGTTGCAGATGAGCTATGCCTATTAGATGGCATTTTCAGGAAATTGTCGGCAATAATAGGTAAACGAGAGTGTAGAAACATTAAGACTTTGGTAATAAATAGATTTCGTATTTATTTAGCATTCTATTTTATTGAAACGCTTCAAGTGCTTGTGGCCGTACCGGCGTACGAACACGTACGCCTCTCAACTCAACTGACACTGTGTACATGTAGGACGACTGGACGACTGTATGTTCATAACTCCTGAGTCCGTTATACTAGTAGAAGGAGCCGATAAACCGTACATCCACGGTACTAGTATAGAGGGGGAGTTGATCTGACATCGCTCTGGCACTCTCCCATATGTCTGTAGAGAACCTAGATACTAGTTTGATGTGACACGTACGTTTGTAATTTCTGTGCGCAGGTGCGAGTTCAGGTATCGGTGCTGCTACGGCCATCCACTTTGCCTCCCTTGGAGCCAAGCTAGCTCTGACAGGTAGAGACAAGGATTCCCTGGAGGCGACCAAGGCAAACTGCATAGAGGAAGGACTGGAAGAGAAAGAGGTGGAGCGCCGCAATTTTTCATCAATATGTAACAGTCGTCAATAACTGATTAGCACGCTATGGCAGCCGATTCCATAGATTGTTACTATAGCAACGCACGCGCACACAAACAATTCCTACATGCGTTTAGTCAGGGTCTAGATACTCAGCTGTTGCAGTTGAAAGTCGCTATACTGGTTACTGCAACGAGCAATGCAGTGTATTGACAATCTGGAATCCTAAAACACATCTTGAAATAGGTGCATCCTAACATGTCTTAACGGAGGTACATCCTCCAATACATCCTACAAACCTTATACCCAATGGAGATACTTTCTCCAAACCGTACCTAATGGAGGTACTTTCTCCAAACCGCACCTAATGGAGGTGAATTCTCAAATGTCGTAAAAAATATGCATCCTTGAAATATATGTCTTAGAGGAGGTTTATCCTCATTTTAAAGGTTGCATGTGCATTGTCGATGGCAGGTTCTGATGCGGTAATCTCCACTCGTGTTTCCAGGTGTTTCTGTGTGCCGGTGATTTAACTGTGGACGCAGACGTGGAGCGAATAATCAAGAAATGCACCGCGTATTACAAAGGCACCCTGGACGTACTGGTGCGTATTGACTCCACCCGTGTAACCATTCGCTCCGCCGCAGGGTTGTACAACAAAGTGCAGAGATGCCAACCACTACGATTTATTCGTATTTTATACGAATTTCTATTCCTTTTGCACCACTACGACCAGTTTGTATCAAACTACGAATTTCACTGTGATCGAAAAAAAATTTCTATTGTCATTATTTGTCCTCAGAATGCAGGAAATTGCTTCTCAGAATCAAACAATTTTCCGGGGGGCATGCCGGACCCCCTAGCAAACTCTGGTCACTACGTGACCCTCGAACTACTAATTTGATGGCCAGAAACTACAGATTGCTTCAAATATGTGTTGGCATCTCTGAAAGTGTGAAGGTACTATAGGGCGGGAAAGGGGGGGGGGTAGAGATGAGTTCGGTCGTAGACACAAGCGGATGATTAATTGTGTGTCGCTCGTGTTCGCTGTCCTAAAATAAGTCGTTGCGTGGGCCACAGTGAAGTGCTGTATATTTTAATGTCTGTCAGTGGTGTCACAAGGGGGGTGCGGGGGCTCACCGGGTGACATCATCAGAGGGGGTGACTTTAATTTTGCTAGTTACCTCCGCCAAGGAGGTAATGTAATCGGTCTCGTGTGTGTGTTCGTGTGTGTGTGTAGCCACTAGTGTTCGCGCGATCGATTCAGCAGCAGCTCGCCTTCGTGTGTGTGTGTAGCCACTAGTGTTCGCGCGATCGATTCAGCAGCAGCTCGCCTTAGGGCGTCGAGTCAGCAGCAGCTTGCCTTAGGGCGTCCAGTCAGCAGCAGCTCACCTTAGGGCGTTCAGTCAGCAGCAGCCAGCAGCGAGCCAGCTGTTATACACATGCATGTTACATGCTGGCAGAGGTATGCACTCTCCGTGAGTGCCCTCTGTCTAGTTGTTTATGTCACTACTATTGCAATTACATTCAGTGATATACGAGTAACATATTAGTATTCTGTATGGTCTGGTATGGGAGGAGATCCATGGGGGTGACACCATGAGTTACCGCACTCACTGCGTGACGCCAACCCTAGTGACGCCGCTAATGTCTGTTGTCACTTACTGTTGCTCATAGGGCCTATGTCCCCCAGGGTACTGCCGGAACGTAGCCTGGGTACGGTCCGGTATACAGGAACGTACCCTGCTAACTATTTGATATGGTTAGGGTTAGGGTTAGGGAGTAGGCAAAGGCGACTCCCTAGACTCGTTAGTGGAGTAGGTGAGGTACGGTCCGGCATATTAGATAGTACCAGGGTACGTTCCGGCAGTACCCTTGGGGACATAGACCCTCTCAGCTTTACTGTCGTCTTCTAGGTGAACAATGCAGGTATAGCGCGTCACGGCACCTTACTAGACACGACCATGGACGTGTACGATAGTGTGATGAGCATTAATATACGAGCCGTGTTCTACCTAACGCAGCTGGCTGCACCGTTCCTGATGGAAACTAAAGGTATGGGGAAAGGACTGGGGCATTGCAGGCCATCGTTGGGCACTGCTAAAACCTATGACTTTGGTTTTATGAGCATCATGAGATATAGGTCTCACAGAGAAGTGCACATAAGAATGATTACGAAGATCACATATAAGTCTGAAAAAGAGAATGAAGCAGAGGAGACGAGAGAGAGACGAGACGGGAGGAGAGACAGGGAGAGGGGAGAGGATAGGAGAGATGACAAGAGACATGAGAGAGAGAGAGAGAGAGAGAGAGAGAGAGAGAGAGAGAGAGGTGAAGAGAGTGAGAGGGATGAGAAGAGAGGCGAGAGACAAAGGGGGAGGAGGAGAGAAGAGGAAGAGGGAGAAAGGAAAGGGAGTAGATGTGGGAGATGGAGGATAAGAGAGAAATAAAAGAAAAAAAAATGTCTGTAATTGAGTTCAGTTAGAAAAAACACGTGGACTGCGAACGAATAATTAATATGACCGATCTTTGTTGCTTTTACAGGAGCGATAGTTAATGTATCGAGCGTGAATGGAGTACGATCAGTAAGTATAGACACGTTCAGTGCGAACACCATGTCACTTAATATCGGCTGCATCTATACTATGATATATAATGGAAACAGCAAAGTAATGTGTTTATTTAGCACCACCACTGTCTAGCTTATCATAGGTTCACCGTTGTTTGATTTTTTTGTATGTAATCTCACATTCCAGTAGCGTATATATATATATATATAATGTGTTTTCCTCTGTGGTATTTCCCAAGTAATTTATGATATATTGTGTCTACGTTCCAGTTTTATGGCACGAACGCTTACTGTATATCCAAGGCGGCATTGGACCAGTTTACACGCTGCACTGCTCTAGGTAAACAACCCAGTTTTTTGCGTTTTCTACTACTGCATGTGCTTGATATGTTCATCTATGCAGTTTACTGGTAAATGGAAAAGTTTGTGTCTAGTTTCGTGTCTAGTTCTGTTTTTGAACACGAGAAACTTTTTAAGGCATGATTTTACTGATGTTTAGCTGACTGAATGCATAATGCCATTGCATTGCATTGCATTTGTATTCCAGACATGGCCGCCTATGGAGTTCGATGCAATGCAGTCAAGTAAGATAGTCCAATATACATATATATAACGATCGCCTTGGATACACCTGATAAGATAGATATCGATCACATGCCTATTAACCTGTACCCTGTTTGACAGTCTGCATCACCTTTCAATGTTTTTATTTGTGGGCTTTTTTTTAGATCTGTTTTTATTGGTGTGTTTCATCTTGTTTCAGCCCTGGTATGATACCTACAAATATACTACAGCGTGCAGGCATGAGTGATGAGGCTTGTGAAGCGGTGAGTGGGGGAAGTATACACTATGGGGTAAGGTATAAGAGGGAGAGGACCACAGACAGCCAAATAAATAGACAGACAGACAGACAAAGAGAGCGAGACCGACAGACAGACAGGCAGTAGGCAGGTAAACAGAGCAGACAGGGAGGGAAGGCAGGCGGGTGTGAGAGAGAGAAGGGGGGGGGGGAGACAGACAGAGAGAGAAGCAGAAAAAGATTCGTGAGGTCATGCAGAAAGTCCAGGAAAGAGAGAAAGGGGATAAAGAGAGACAGTGGAATTGTGGAGGGAGGGGGAAGGACAAAGAGAGGCAGTAGAAGCATGGAGGGAGGGAGAGATGAAGGGAGACAGATGAGGTGTGGAACAGAACAAGGATGTAATCGCATAACATCGTAACATCGTAACATCGTAAACTATAGTTTGTCACCGACCCTCGCGTCTTCGTTATACAGTTCCTCGAGCGATGCAAGAGGACGCACGCCCTCGGCCGGATCGGGACAACGGATGAGGTTGCCAAGGCGATCGCATTTCTCGCTTCGGCCGAGTCTTCGTTCAGCACCGGAGCGACTTTCCCCGTCGATGGAGGCAGACACGCCATGTGTCCACGATGATCGGTGATGTCATCCGCGAACCCCACGATGATGTCATCCACGAACCCCACGATGATGTCATCCACGAACCCCACAATGATGTCATCCGCGAACGAACTACACATTAACACGATTATAACTTGAAAGCATTTCTGTGTCGCTCAAAGTATATTCTTCTTCTAAGGTGTAATGTTAGATAAATAGATTTGTAAATCATGTTACTTTATATCATCTGCAGTAGGAATGCGTTGTTAAAATTTTAATATAATAAATGTGTTAAAATATATAATATGTAGAAGTTCAATTTTAAAATTGAAGTTTTTTTATTGTTTTCGTATGAACGCTCAGACAACCAGCAGTATAAGGGGTGAATAATTACAAAAAATGGGATAAATAATGACAGAATTTTGATTATCCACCCCTGGCAGTATGTGAAGCGTGGCGATTCCATCATATAGTTGCAATATAATAATTTTTCCCATAAAAAAGACATTTATATACACTTCAATTGAAGCTTGGAACTCCCTACCACCTCACATTAGATCTGCAGCCAGATATATTAGTTTCAAAGGGCAAGTTAAAAAACACCTTATGGAAAAGGTTAAGACAATGGAAGACAGTGACTTCATATTTTACTAATCTCGTATAAATGAATAGATTAAATATAGGGGTGACATGATCTCATCACTGTATATCAGTGTATTTATACTTGATAAGAGTATTATATTATATATAATTATATTACACATATAAATATGAGTGTGGGGTGTATGTATGTATGCAATATGTATATAATGATGTACATACATGAGTGTCGAAATGATGGTAAAGTGTACCTTAATCACTTTGCCTGCACAGGCTATACTGAAGTTTTTTTCTTGTATCTATTTTTTCTTCATGTTGTATATGCACTGCTTTGTACTGTATCACTCAAAATTACCATTTTAACTGCCCAACCCTATTGCACTTTTCAATACGTTTATATCTATACAAATGTGAGTGTGTGCGAAATATGTTATATGTTTGTAATGTGGATATAATGGTGTACGAACCGAGTGTCGAAATGATGTGCTAAAAGGGTACTACTTGTAGAAAATTTGATGAAGTTTTTTTGTGTATTTAGTTTTTCTTCGTGTTTTTCTGCACTGCTTTGTACTGTATTCACTCAGGAAACATCATTTCTACCGGCTAAACATTTACCGTAATCAGATTACCTGTACAGAATATGCTGAAGTTTTTTTTTTTTTTTTCTCGTTTATATTTTTTCTTCATGTACCGGTATCTGTCTCTGTTTTGTATTGTATCACTCAGAAAGCTTCTATTTTTTCTTTTTTTTTCTTTTTAACTGCTCAACACTTACCTTAATCACTTTACTTGTACATAATATGCTGAAGTTTTTTTTTGTGTTTTTTTTTGTATATATTTTTTCTTCATGCTGTATTTCAATGTTTTGTACTGTAACACTAACAATGTATCACTAAGAAATTTTGGGGATCGTGGGTAAATATATGCTATATTTTATATTATAGTTTGTACAATGTTATGTTGGACCACAATGGAAATAAGTGTGTTAGCCACGCTTTTTTGTGTTTTCATCCTCGATAATTTTCTAGCTGCATTTTGTTTATTTATGCTGTTATCGATGTAATCATAGATGTAATGTATGCTGTAGTAATTATCGAAATAAATAAATCAAATTAAATCAAAAAATACTAGATGGCGCTAGTGGCACCACCACCGGAAATATAGCGCATGGTTTGAAAGTTGTAAAATTTTGTTGTTTTTGTATCGTCGAGCAGGAATTACGATGCCTAGATTATCAGACATTGCATCAGATAATGAAAACTATTTGTGCCTGAATGATATCCTTGCTTCGCATGAAAAAGTACCGTGTAAATTTGAAATGCCGGTGTTACGCCTAGGTGAGTGCATAGTTGTATGATTATTATTAGTGCACAAAGATCATGTTTATAACACAGTCACAGGCTATAGGCCTACAGAAGTACGGGCCCAAGGATAGAGAACATGGGTCCCAATAAAACCAATGTGCCTAAACCTAACCCTAACCCTAACCCTAACCCTAACCCTAATCCTAACCCTAATTCTATGCTAATTCTTGCTATTCTATTCTATGTAAATGACATTGTCATTGGTTTTATTGGGACCCATGTTCTCTATCCTTGAACCGAAGTACGCCTGTACGGTACCATACTCCTGATTATAAATAATAGATACCAGGTAGTATCTACACACGGGTAGTGATACTTTAGCAGGCCCGTAGCCAGGGGGGGTTCGGGGGGTTCGAACGAAAAACGAACCCCCCCCCCCCCAATATAAAGCTGGCTACGGGCCTGCTTTAGTATTTATAATCAAGAGTAAATGTACAGTAAAGGATAGTAATCGATGGACTCTTAGGTGGTTCCCAATGGCAATATTAATATATGTAGTTATATATATTTACTTTAGTAACTTATTGCTAATAAATTGATTATATATTTATATCTATCGCTGTTCAAATACTCCTCTGCAATACACTGTCGCAGCATACACGCCTATAGATGCTCATCTAGATACATGCACTCTACATAGTGCACAGACTACATGACATATCTTTGCATGCATGTATAAATTGCAAACCTATTCTCGATCTGTGTAGATAAGACAAAAATGCCACGTCTAAAGTTATATGCACCCGCCAATGTGAGGGGCAAATGACAAAAAACAGTTACTGTATAACCTTTTGGTGCAATAACTGTTCATGTATACGCGACAAAAAAGTCTGCAAAAAAATAACATTTTTGCTTAAACGCCGTTCTTGTGTTTGGGGCATAGGGTTTCTCGACACGGGCACGGATGTGGCGGACATTCGGCCAGGAGCGAAGCTGGAACTGCCGTACTGGCTCGCAAGGGCACTGTGCAACCGCCGACGTTCTATTGTTAGCGTGGAGCTACCCAAGCAGTATAGGTGTGTGTAGCAGGGTGGCATGTATATATATATACCCGAGCAATTTATATAAAAACATTTTGATATACCAAAGCACCACATATATAGAAATATTTTTATATACTTAAGCAGTACATATAGAAGCGTTTTGATATACCAAAGAAGTACATATAGAAATATGTAGATGTAACAGACCAGTATGTGTGTTTGTATGTATGTGCACATTTATATATGCATGTTTGTAAGTGCGTGTGTATGTACGTGCGTGTAAAGCTGTACATGTGCATATGTGTGTATGTATGTACGTGCGCGTATGTGCATATTTGTGTATGTATGTGACTGGGTATATCTGTATGTATGTGCATACATACAGACATACACAGGCACATACATACACACATGCATATATATGCAGCATATATATGTATGTATGTATGTATGTGCATATATACGTATGTGTGCCTGCCTGCAGCCTCTATGTGCACATCACAGAGGACCGGCAGCGCACGCACGCCCACACTCTAACACGCTCTCTCTCGCCGACACAGAGCCGGCTACCGTGAGATCCTGGAAGCGGACGCCAGCGTCGTCGACCTGCACAAGCTGGGACCGTTCTACTACGCGTTCGGCATGAAGCTTCTCAACTTTGAGCTGCCGGAGTCGCGCGACATTGCGACCTCGCTGCTGCAGGTGGGGGCCGCAATAGCTGCTGTAGTGTAACGGCAATGCTTCAGTAACTTCAGTTTCGCTTATAGGGTCTATGTCCCCCAGGGTACTGCCGGAACGTACCCTGGTAACTATCTAGCTGATATGGTTAGGGTTAGGGGTAAGGTTAGAGTTAGTGTTAGGGTTAGGGAGTAGGCGTAGGCAACTATATATATATAATGTAGCGATATATATATATAACGATGTCTATATTATACACGCCTGGCGTTATCGTATCTAGTGAGTCGGTGTCGCTTGGTACTACTCTGGGACACTGCATGGTGTATAAATCATCTTCATCATTGCCATCGTCGTCGTCGCCCCAATCATCCTAATCCAAGACCCTAACCCTGATCTAATATCAAGTATCCGAAGCACTAACCTAACTTTACCCTAATCCTAAACCCTAACCTAACCCCTAAACTTATTGTAAGCCATAAACCTCACCTAACCTAACCCCTAACCTTATCGTAAACCATAACCGTAACCTAGACATAATCCTAAGCCTTAAACTTACCGCTAAACATCTCCTAAACCATAACCCTAACCTAGGCAATCTTAACCTCTGACCTCATCTCGCGGCGGCGGGTACGTGCACGCTAGCGCCCCCTCACTGCCCTCTCTTTCTCTGCACAGACGTTTGTCACGCGTTTCCGCGGCATCATGGACTCGTCGCAGAACGCTCTCGACGCAGACATGGCGGCGCTCGTCGCTCGCCTCGACGACCACGAGAGGGCGCTGTTTGCGCTCGGACAGCGCGGGCTGCGGGCGCAGCAGCGCTGGGAGACGCGGCAGACGGACCGCATTACCGTCTCCGACATGGTGCTGACTCATCGCAAGCGCAAACGCACAGAGATGGAGACATCGTAGGTCGCAGAGGTCACGGCAAGGTCACGGAGAGGTCAGTGATGTATATAGACGCGTGTATATATCGTAGCATTTTAATAATTATAAATAATTAATCAATTAATAATATGATGCAGTGGAATTATTTTTGTCCAATTTATTGCCTGGTTTTGTTCTGTGTTGTTCAGTTTTTGATTTCTGACCAACGATAAGACGCGTGTGTATTTATAGCCATGTGTGGAATATATGCAGAGATGTACGGCTAATTGATAACTCTGTATAGAAGTACTGTATGTTACTGTAATATAATGTATGTACTGTAATGACGTAATCCTTGTATAAAAGCTGTGAATATATTTTTGCTTGCAATAATCCACTGTTGGTAAGCATTGGCTTTGAGTCTTGAAGATTACGTGAAAGATAGAGACATTCAACAACAATAGAACATTCAACAAGAATAGTTCAACTGACAAGTGTTTTATTCCTGATCGATTAACTTATTACATTTTTCTTTCATCATGTTCATGCAAGCACACAAGGCACATGGTGATATTTTACTATATAAGTACGGGTATATATACTACATAATTATGTAATATATATGTAGTAGTAACTTCTCTTCTAATGTAAAAATACAAAGAACATTCTATGCAACAATCAGTGACATTCACACGTGGTGACATCACGAGTCACGTTTTCAATAACCGCAACAACAAATTTACAATCACTAATTTCACACTACATTCACAAGAAATGAACGTTACTGTCACAGTGGTGCCATTTACAGCATCAGAAACTAGACGTTAGAAACTAGGACACTCTTGAATGGACGATCTGAGTGGATGCACGAGGTCACGCAGATGCCGTCACACACGCACACCGTCACACATGCTGTCACACGCACACCGTCACACATGCTGTCACATGTACACCGTCACACATGCTGTCACACGCACACCGCCACACATGATGTCACACGCACACCGTCGCACACCGTCACACATGCTGTCACATGCACACCGTCACACATGCTGTCACACGCACACCGCCACACATGATGTCACACGCACACCGTCGCACACCGTCACACATGCTGTCACATGCACACCGTCACACATGCTGTCACACGCACCCTGTCACACATGCTGTCACACGCCCACCGTCACACATGCTGTCACATGCACACCGTCACACATGCTGTCACACGCACACTGTCACACATGCTGTCACACGCACACCGTCACACATGCTGTCACATGCACATCGTCACATGCTGTCACATGCACACCGTCACACATGCTGTCACA
>NW_014577654.1:46831-48021 GCF_000485595.1 Priapulus caudatus | reverse complement strand
AGTATGACATTAACATTACCTGTAATGTACCAGTATGACATTACCTGTAATGTACCAGTATGACATTACCTTTACCTATAATGTACCAGCATGACATTACCTGTAATGTACCAGTATGACATTACCTGTAATGTACCAGTATGATATTACCTGTAATGTATCAGCATGACATTACCTGTAATATACCAGTATGACATTACCTATAATGTACCAGTATGACATTACCTGTAATGTACCAGTATGACATTACCTGTAATGTATCAGCATGACATTACCTGTAATGTACCAGTATGACATTACCTGTAACACACAGGTGAGAAGTCGTTACCTGTTGCCCACGTCAGGCTTCATGTTCTCAGCTTCCTCATCCTTGTTCACTTCAAACACGTCCAGCAGCCTCATGCGGTACAGGCTGTGTGTCGGCGCGTGCGTGTTCAGCAGGTATCTCTTAATTAACTGAAGCCAGAACCAAGTCGTTACCACTGTTACGGTCTCTACATCCAGAGTTGCTAGGTTACAGTCACTACATCCACGGTTGCTAGGTTAGTCACTACATCCAGGGTTGCTAGGTTACAGTATCTACATCTATAATTGCCAGGTTACAGTCTCTACATCCACGGTTGCTAGGTTACAGACTACATCCACGGTTGCTAGGTTACCGTACCGAGTACTCGTCTGACGTTGGCTTCAGTATGGTGAGGCCGCACGACAGCGAGCGATACTTCTGGTCGGCGGGGTGCAGGGCGTCGTCCGCGCTCTTCTGCAGATTCCTGATCGCCACCTCGATGTCAGCGAGCGCCTGCACACAGAGGGCGCTGCATTAGCATCCTCAGCGACGGTGGTTAACGGCATCGGTCACCACGACGACGTTGATTCCGACACTTATTATCACGATAACCATCATCACACCTACTATGACCTTGACGACTATGGCAACGACTCTTATTACCATGATGATTATCAACACGACAACTATCACCACGGTGACTATTCCCACAACAACTATGACAAGAACACTTAATACCACAATGACTATCACCATGACAATTATCACATGAATGACCACCACCACATCATGATCAATTATTATCACTGCAATTATTCCCACGGCAGAGATGCCAACACATATTTGAAGCAATCTGTATAGTTTCTGGCCATCAAATTAGTAGTTCGAGGGTCATGTAGTGAGT
>NW_014577654.1:44964-46821 GCF_000485595.1 Priapulus caudatus | reverse complement strand
TAATGTATACACATATAGTGAGAGAGAGAGGGGGAGACAGAGACACAGAGAGGGAGGGAGAGAGCGGGGCAAGCCCGTCGGTACGGTGACGCCCTCCTCCCTGCCAGAGACATAATGTATACACATATAGTGAGAGAGAGAGGGGGAGACAGAGACACAGAGAGGGAGGGAGAGAGCGGGGCAAGCCCGTCGGTACGGTGGCTCCCTCCTCCCTGCCAGAGACATAATGTATACACATATAGTGAGAGAGAGAGGGGGGAGAGAGAGACACAGAGAGGGAGGGAGAGAGAGGGGCTCGCCCGTCGGTACGGTGGCTCCCTCCTCCCTGCCAGAGACATAATGTATACACATAGAGAGAGAGAGAGAGGGAGGGAGAGAGAGACACAGAGAGGGAGAGAGAGAGAGGGGCTCGCCCGTCGGTACGGTGGCTCCCTCCTCCCTGCCAGAGACATAATGTATACACATATAGTGAGAGAGAGAGAGAGAGGGAGGGAGAGAGAGACACAGAGAGGGAGAGAGAGAGAGGGGCTCGCCCGTCGGTACGGTGGCTCCCTCCTCCCTGCAGCACAGATGTAATGTATTCGTGGGAGAGGGAGGGAGAGAGAGTAAGAGAGAGGGGGAGAGGGAGGGAAGGAGAAAGAGAGGGGGAGGGAAAGAGAGAGGGAGAGGCTGGCCCGTCGGCACGGTAACGCCCTCCTCCCTGCAGCACAGATCTAATGTATAGAGAGGGAGAGAGAGAGAGAGAGAGGGAGGGAGAGAGATAGGGAGCGAGGGAGGGAGAGAGAAAGAGGGAGGGAAGAAGAAACAGAGAGAGACAGAGAGACAGAGAGAAAGAGAGAGTGAATGAGTGAGAAAGAGAGAAAAGCAGAGAGAGGAGAAAGAGATAGAGAGCGAGAGAAAGGCAAAATGAGAAAGAGAGACAGAGTGTAAATGAGGCTTTACATAGAGAGCGAGGTTTCAGAGTTAGCGGAAGCATAGTCAGTCACATGCCTCAGCAAAACAATCAAACAGCTCTTACGTAAGGCAGTTGTCCTTTGGATCGGGCGCCACGCTTCCCAGCCCCTTGACACTGTGCTTGCCTTCAGGCAGTTTGTCAGCTTCATAATCTGCTACTAGCAGCTCATTGCATTCTCCTAACGCCACCTATCAGAAAAGAAATAAACCGAAATAAATTGCATTCTCCTAACGCCATCTATCGGAAAAGAAACAAACCAAAATAAGTTCCATTCCCCTAACTGGCCCTAACACAACCTAGCAGAAAAGAAATGAGCTGAAATAAATTGCATTCACCTAATGCAACCTCTGAGAAAAGAAACCAAAACCGAAATAAATATTAAATAAAAAAAACGGCAATTAAAACTTCTCAGCTTCTAGATTAACAGGGCTGAGATCAGCTGCTTAATATTCGTTAAATATTTAACGACGCTGAGACGTGCATTGGCGTGACGCGGAGACAATGTGACGCAGAGACGGCGTGACCGTAAGCTTACCTCACACAATACAAGCACTCCCTCATCGTGTGTCCTGTTCGCATAGCAGTAGTTTGCACTCTTGCTGGATATGTCGGCAAAGTAGATGCCTTTACCAAACTGCAATGCAAGCAGCAATATCGTCACCAACGAGCGGAGGAGTGACGGAGGGAGAATCCTTGTGATTATCAACAACCAGGAATGACGGCCAGTGTGTCAGCAGCTGTATATACCGTATGCTGCAGCGTTACCTACCATGTATCCGGTGACCGGGTGCTGCAGCATTGCCTACCATGTATCCGGTGACCGGGTGCTGCAGAATTACATACCATGTATCCGGTGACCGGGTGCTGCAGCATTGCCTACCATGTATCCGGTGACCGGGTGC
>NW_014577654.1:37625-41288 GCF_000485595.1 Priapulus caudatus | reverse complement strand
TTCCTTCTGAGTGACAGCTATACAGAGAAACGTCTATAGAATGAACACCTGCCTATAAAGGACACTTCTGACGTTCCTTCTGAGTGACAGCTATACAGAGAAACGTCTATAGAATGAACACCTGCCTATAAAGGACACTTCTGACGTTCCTTCTGAGTGACAGCTATACAGAGAAGCGTCTATAGAATGAACACCTGCCTATAAAGGACACTTCTGACGTTCCTTCTGAGTGACAGCTATACAGAGAAACGTCTATAGAATGAACACCTGCCTATAAAGGACACTTCTGACGTTCCTTCTGAGTGACAGCTATACAGAGAAACGTCTATAGAATGAACACCTGCCTATAAAGGACACTTCTGACGTTCCTTCTGAATGACAGCTATACAGAGAAACGTCTATAGAATGAACACCTGCCTATAAAGGACACTTCTGACGTTCCTTCTGAGTGACAGCTATACAGAGAAACAGCGTCTATAGAATGAACTTTCAATACTTCTAACGTTTTAAACACTGTCACTTACTTTTAAAAACACAAAATACCTTTAGCGTTTCGCACAAGTGATTGTTGAGAGCGACCCTTACACACAGGTGATTGTTAAGAGCGACCCTTACACACAGGTTTCGCGAATCTATCGGAGGCTAGTCACCTGACTTGACTCGGTGTATCGCGTGCGTCTCCTGCGAGCGCGTGTCCGTCTGTGCCATCGCTCGCACGTCGCAGATGAGCTCGACGAGCACTCGCAGCTTCTCGTCCAGCCGCGACGCCACCTCCTTGCGCGGTGGCGCCCCCTTGCGCTTCGCCGCCGCAGACTCCGCTTCTTTCTCGACGCTGCCAGACGAGTAGTCCATCTTGAGGAGGTCGTACTTGCCGGCGACCTTGACGAAGCTGTGAAAACAGGATGAGAGGGATGATCAGGAATAAACAGGATGGCCAGGATGAGTGAGGCAATGAAGGTTGAGTCGGGTGATCAAAGATGATCAGGAAGAAATTATAATAATAAATGGTATAAATGGTAATAATAATAAATGGTAATGGTAATAAAAAATGGTAATAAATAATAAATGGTAAATAATAATAAAAAATAAATGGTATAACTAGGATGCGCAAGGCAACCACGGATGAGCGAAGTAATCAAAGATGATCAGGAATAAATGGGATAAACAGGATCAGTCAGGCAATCAAGGATGATCATGAATAAATCGGATAACCAGGATGAGTGAGGCAATGAAGGTTGAGTGGGATGATCAAACATTATCAGAAATGAGCGGGCAGTAAGGGAAAAATGGTCAGCGTGGTGTGAGGAGAAGGTAAGGTTTACAAACGCAAGTCGAAGGTCGACAATGAGCCGACCGTACGACGACCACGGAAACGTCCAACCAAGCCCGACGTCGACCGCCGCAACCCGCCGTCATCCGCCACGCACGCGATCGAATAACGTTCCAACAAACGCAAAAAGTAAAAATGGCCGAGAAAAAAAAACAAAAAAACAAACGTGAACGTTTTCTGGCAGGAACGCCTCCGCGCTCGCAGAACACATCAACAATGATGACTACGCACCTGCGTCGTTCCGACCACTCGTTCTTCGTCTTGTCGGTGAACTTGCGCGTGAACACGTCCTTGGCTTCGCGAAGGTCGGGGCCGCACGGCACGAGCGCGCTCTGGCCCTTCTTGCCGACTCGTCCCCAGCGGAACCAGACGCTGTACGATCGCTGCGAGTCATCCTCCAGCAGCTGCATCAGGTAGTACTTGTTGTTGTTTGCCTGCAGGTTGGTCTGCGAACAACACGAGAAGGTTCGAACAGGTGGGAACGTTGGAGCACACGAGAACCTTGGCACACCTGAGAACGTTCAACACACACGAGAACGTTGGAACACACGAAAACGTTCGAACACACGAAAACTTTTGAATACATAGATGTTCGCTGTCACCCTCGAGTGGCTGGTTGTTATACGCAGTTTGACTGTGGTTTGCGTGCGAGGATGGATGCCAGTGTGACAAGTTAGTATGACGAGTACCTGCGTTAGTGAGATCACTTCTATAGAACGGCCACCTGTCCATAAAGGCCATGATCGACAGTAAGTAACTGTTAAGTAAGTAACTCGTAGGTTATAAGTTTATAACTAGGTGGGTAACTAGGCGAGTGTTGGTCTCGCACCTGGTTGAGCATGGCATCATAGACGTCGTTGCTCTCGTAGTAAACGTGGGCCTTGCCAAGCTTCTCCGTACACTCAGCATCCATCGGCGCCTTGCCTTTAATCACCACAGTTTTGACTGCAGAAAGAAACCCGGACGAATCGCTGACCACTCCGCAAAAACACCCCGCCGTCGCCGCACGCACAGGTATATACTTTTACAATATATTATTATTTACTATATTATAATATTATTATATATTATTATGTATAATTATATTATTATTATTATTATTATTATATATATATATATTATTGTATAAATTGTTATATATTAGCCCACCACCCCCACGTTGTTAGATGCACTCACGTTTACTCTCTTCCACATCTCCCGCTTCCTCCTTCTTCACTCTGTCGGCCATCTTTGATGATTTCGCCTTCTTAGGTACGGGCGGATCTGTGGGTGCATGAGAAATTAACGGATGCAATATGGTATGGTATAGGTGACATCAAGACGTCATGCTGAGACTGGATGTATATGGTCTGAATACAATCACCTCTAAGTCTAATGGTTTTCTTTCCTGCATGCCTTCGTACGTAGCGACGATGTGCGAACGAATGAAGTTAGATATATATCAATATGACTATCACTACAACAATTATTATCACGATGACGATCACCACAACAATTCTTATCACGATGACGATCACGACTATCATTGAGACAGACGACCATCTCCACGACGATTATCACTACAACAACTGTTGTCACAGGTGAGCGATTTGGTGGAAGGAGATGCTGACTGGATGCATCCATGTCTCACTCACCTCAAGTAGACTCAACTTTGCCTTGAGGATCTCCTGGGTTCGGATGATCGGAGGCTGTCGCATCCTGCAGCAGCAGTAACAACATGCACATGTACGCAGCGTAGGGGGTAATGACGAGAGTAGGGAGAGAACTACACCCACCCCTGCCACATCAACAGATCAGATTATATACAGGGGATCGGGGGGAGGGGGCATCCCCCTCGAAGCTATGGATTCTGTGCAACATAAAACACTTTTGGTGACATTACCTGATAAGATCTAGACAAAACACTATTATACAAGAACATGTAACAAGCATACATGCTAAGATCATTAGATGCAATTCACCTTTTTTTTAAATTCTAAAAAAAAATGTTTCCGAATTTTTCTCAAGATGGAAATCCGTCTACAGACAGACACTGTTAACACCTATGCAGATACCCACCCCTGCTGCGTCTACAACAGATACCCACCCAAAGTCGTGAGGTATCCTCGTGTAGAAGTCGTTGCAGGCCTGCACGATCGCCGACCCCGTCGTCTGACCCTTGCGGATGAGCTTGTCGACGTTCTTCAGCGCCTGGTAGCCGGCCTTGATCTGATCCTTCGTCAGCTTACCTGCATCGAACACACGCGGCGGCTACAGGTACAGGCTACAGGTGCGTACGTATACATATACAGGTATACATGCTACAGGTACGTATACATTTATAGGTACGCACT
>NW_014577654.1:27519-32043 GCF_000485595.1 Priapulus caudatus | reverse complement strand
CCGTAGATACATGTCTGCCCTTCACACACGGGGTAGTGGCAGTGGATCTACATCCCGTAGATACATGTCTGCCCTTCACACACGGGGTAGTGGCAGTGGATCTACATCCCGTAGATACATGCCGGCTTTTCACACACGGGGTAGTGGCAGTGGATCTACATCCCGTAGATACATGCCTCTGGCACACACACGTCTAACGTTCCTCCGGGTCCCTCTAATTACGAGCGTATATGGATCGGAGGCGGGGATACCTGCGTTGTCGTCGGCGTCGACGACGGCGCAGCGGATCGCTCGCTCCCATCCCGTCGTCTTGTTCTTCTGCACCATGCGCGCAAATCTCACGGTGAACTTCACCTTGTTGTTCGCCGTCATCGTCACCTGCGCGAGAAAGAGTTAGTGTTAGGGTTATGGTTAATGGTAGGGTTAGGTTTGAGGGTTATGGTTAATGGTAGGGTTAGGGTTATGGTTAATGGTAGGGTTAGGGTTGAGGGTTATGGTTAATGGTAGGGTTAGGGTTGAAGGCTAGAGTTAACATTGAGGGTAATGGTTACGGTTAAGCTTGAGGGTTAGGGTTAAGGATTGATGGTTAGGGTTAGGATTGAGGTTGAGGGTTAGGTTTAAGGTTGAGGGTTAGGGTTCATGGTAGGGTTAGGGTTGAGGTTGAGGTCGAGGGTTAAGGTTAGCATGACGATGTTTATGAATTATGTACTGCCATCCTGGTGAATGAGAGCTGCTCACCTCCTGCTGTCCTCGCTGCAGCGCGTTGTTAATCTGCGTGACGTCCGCCTTCGAAAACGGCGTCCAGACTCCGCCGTCTGCTTGCCATTCCCACGTGAGGTCGACGCTACCTTCTCCTTCTCCCGAACCATTACTCACGACCTGCTCCTCTTCTTCCTCTTTCACCTTCCTCTCCACGGCGGCAGCATCGCCGCCGACTCCGTTCTCAACTGCAATTAATCGCGTCGCCTGCTGTACTAGTAGGACACGCAATCGTCATGACGACAGCATCTGACGGCGCCCGATTCGAGGGTCCGATTAATTGGACTTATTTTTATGAACACTTAATTAACTTTATACAGAGCAGACATTATTGAGACAACGACACATCACAGTGACACCGAGCATAAGAAAGGGCACGAGTCGAATGTTAACAATTTGGCATTACTATAGCCATTAATAATATTTTGAATACGACTGCTGAAATATCACACCATACAGCAAGGTGATATAGCTCTAGTACTATAGCCCGCGTACAGTTGCCGCTGGCGCCATCCAGCGCCTGCGGCAACTGTACGCGGGCTATAGTACTAGAGCTAGGTGATATAGAGTTCCACGTGTGCGTTGTGTTATGTACAGCAGCCTACTACTAGACTAGTACTAGTAGTACTCTACTGTACGAAATATGCATGGTCCCACACTCACAGCTAGGGCCTGCATACCTCCCAAAGTGACCGACCAATCGGAGCGCTCGCAGCTCCTCCAAAAGTGACGCGTCGTCGACCGACCAATCGGAGCGCTCGCAGTTCAGGCACTAAAGCTGACGCGATGTTTTGTGGTTGCATTATTTAATCTGGCTATCGTGAGTGGATGGTTACTGGTAAGGGTTAGGGTTAGGGTTTAGCTTTATATTTATCAGCTTTAGTGCCTGAGCTGCGAGCGCTCCGATTGGTCGGTCGACGACGCGTCACTTTGGGAGGTATGCAGACCCTAGCTGCGAGTTGGGCACACTGTGACTGGGACGATCACAAACTGTAAACTAACTCGAGACCTAACCCGACCAGGCTGTGTGACTAACGAACGTCAATACAACGTCAATAGGGTATTCTAACCCTAGCAATACCGTTTCTTGGAGCTACTCGAGACCGTAAAAATCTCTAATACATTCTTACCTGTTTTCTTCCTTCTGCCAGGCATAACATAAAATATACCTTAACAAGCTGAGTGTGGAAATAGTGTACACTTTACTGGGTGTCAATTCAATTTTTTAAATCAAAGCTATTGGCAGATATTGCTCGCAGTCAGAAGTCACGATCATCAAACGTGTGCAACTAGGACCCTACGTAAACACAGACTTTTCGCGCCACAGAAATATTGATGAAAACGTTTCCTAGTATACTGGCGACATCTATTGTCGCAATCGGATGAACATCACTAGAAAGTTTAGTTTCGACGGTGTGGTTGGTTGATCATTGATCAGATGCCGTAGTGCAGATCGCGGTGGAAGGATTTAACGTGTTATATGTGATTAACTGGTGTTGCAAGTTGTGGACGGAAGTGTTTTAGTGACAGATTTCTGAGCTTATTCAACTCCTGACAGGTGAGGTTGCTTTGCGTGATCAGAAAATAGTTATAATTAGGAGTCTTCTGAAGGACCGTGCTATTGACGCTGGTTTATCAGCTGCCAGCTACACAGACGGCCCGTGCCTGTGGTTGGAATCACAGGCACTTGGAACGTCTCAATTAAAAAAAAAGGTAAATAAAAACGAAATGTATTTACCACCAAAGTCTTAATGTTTCTCTACTCTATTTCGCCTATTATTGCCGATCTCTTAGTATTATTCATGTTGTTTGTGTGCACAGGGCGGGCGTGCGGTGTACTTGTGTGTTGCAGATGAGCATTTACGGGTAGTTATCGCAATATCGGCAATAATAGGCGAAATAGAGTAGAGAAACATTAAGACTGGTAGTAAATACATTTCGTGTTTACTTTTTTTTTTAGACGTTCCAAGTGCCTGTGGTTGGAATGCTCTAATCATTCCTACTAGTAGTAGTAGCTGGTGCTGCAGTATCTGTTCGAAACGTACGTCTACCAACACATGTTCAGTTTCTATTGCCGGACTCTGAATTTTTTACTATATACCACTGGTCTGCCTTATTCAGTAACGATCTGAACATGTCATAGCCCAACCAAGTTGCATGACTGACGATCGTAACGTCAACTTTCACCGTCACGGTCTTTTTCGATATACACCAGTATGTTGTACTGTTGGGTCTGTGCTTAATTAGTACTACTATAGTACTATTCTTATTTCTTAGTATTTTGTAAACAACGGTACGTAGTGGAAAAAGAAATATTATGGTAACCTCAATGTACCACATACATTCACAACTTGGGAACTCACTAAATATATTATAGCCCTATTTGTATGCTGTAATGATCGTATTCGTAGTATTTAATGTAAACAATTCACGCATTGACACAATCCAACTATCATCATCATCAGCATGGACAATACAGCATTTCAAAATGGCATGTGAGGATGAACAAACAATGCACCATTATATGTTTAAAAATAAAAAATAATAAGAAATCCATTGAAATTTTAATGTGACATAATAGACGTAAGTGTCGACTTATGCAAGTTTTATGGTACTTTCTATTTTATGCAAACAAGTGACAAATCCAGGGGACAGGAAACACCCCCCCATTTTTGAACAAACACATACATAGAAGTGAGTGGCCTTGTCGGTCTGTGCCCCCCTTTTTTTTATCAAAACTGGACTCGGACTCGGACTCGGACTCGGACTCGGACTCGGGTGATGTCGACTCGGACTCGGGTGGCGCGGACTCGGACTCGGACTCGGGGGGGTGCGGACTCGGACTCGGACTCGGACTCGGGGGGTGCGGACTCGACTACAACACTGGTGACCGGGTGCTGCAGCATTGCCTACCATGTATCCGGTGACCGGGTGCTGCAGCATTAGTGATTACCTACCATGTATCCGGTGACCGGTGCCTCGGGAGGGGCGATCTTCAGGCCTTGACTCAATATTCCGGCCCAGTTTGTGAGCCTAGATCCATGCCACAGTAGCATCCTATCCCAGGAAGAAAGACGACAGCGTGTGAACATGAGGCTGACATGATATAACTTTGATATTAACCCAGATCTCTAAAGATATCATTGTGGGAAGACAGCATTAGAACGAGGGCCAGAATTTTGCTTATAACTGTCCATCAGTATCAAGATGTTAGCTGTAACGTATGGGTGAGACATTACCTGTAATGTACCAGTATGACATTACCTGTAATGTACCAGTATGACATTACCTGTAATGTACCAGTATGACATTACCTGTAATGTACCAGTATGACATTACCTGTAATATACCAGTNATATATATATATATCTGGGACCATAGGTGTTGAAATATTTATGTATATATTCTAGCAAAATCCTTTCTAAAACTAGTAAAAGAACGGATACCTTCCAGCTAAGCGGTGATAGAATTCATCAATGATTTATTTTGCGTAATAGCATGGATCATATTGTAAAATGTACGCGCTGCATTCTATAATCACGTTATCACTCGCTGTGAAAAATTCGCTGTCGCACTCTACACGCGAAAAAGCCGTTTACAGGATATGCAGATTTATGCTAAACCATGCAAATGCTGGTGTGTACGCCAGGAAGGGAGGGAGGGGGGGAGGAAGAGGGATGTGAGACAGAGAATAGGGCATATAGTGAGTGTGTGCATGAGAGAGAGAGAGGAGGGGGCGGAGAGAGAGAGAGAGAGAGAGAGAGT
>NW_014577654.1:25137-25900 GCF_000485595.1 Priapulus caudatus | reverse complement strand
GAGAGAGAGAGAGAGAGAGAGAGAGAGAGAGAGAGAGAGAGAGAGAGAGAGAGGGGCGCGGTATAGCGAGAGATACATGATCTAGGTATCGTTGTAAAATTGTTGCCAGTAATCAAGTAGCCAAACTGTTGACAGTAGATAAACGCTAGCCAGTAGCTATACTGTTAGAAGTAGTCCGTAGGTAAGACTGTTGCCAGTAGCCAGTAGGCAAACCTGGCAAACTGTTGCCAGTAGCCAGTAGGCAAGTTGTAGCCAGTAGCTACTGTTAGCAGGAGTCCGTACTAAGGCAAGACTGTTGCTAGTAGCCAGTAGGCAAACTCTTACCAGTAGCTAGTAGGCAAACTCCTACCAGTAGGCCCTACTTAGCCAGTAGGCAAATTGTTGCCAGTAGCCAAACTGTGAGTCGTGGAGGCACGAGGTCAGAGTGCTGTTGACATCTTGACTCCTGCTGACCACATGGTGACCACATGGTGACCACATGTGCGGCCAGGTAAGTAGCGGGCTGCTTGCGCAGTGCCATGGTCCGCATGCTGACGGGGAGGATGCTGACGGGGAGGATGCTGGGATGGAGGGATGGAAGGATACTAGAGGGATGCTGGGATGAAAGATGCTAGACAGATGCAAGGATGCCGGGGTGGAGGATGCTAAAGAGGTGCAAGGATGCCGGGGTGGAGGATGCTAGAGGGGTGCAAGGATGCCGGGGTGGGGGATATTAGAGGAATGCAAGGATGCCGAGGTGGAGGATGCTAGAGGGGTGCAAGGA
>NW_014577654.1:21185-23827 GCF_000485595.1 Priapulus caudatus | reverse complement strand
AGAGAGAGAGAGAGAGAGAGAGACGGTGAGCGAGTTAGAGACAGAGAAAGGGACGCGGTATAGCGAGTGATACATGATCTAGGTATCACCGTTGGGGCAGCGACAAGTACACGGTGGCGTCTGTACCAAGGGCAGCAGGGCAATGACTGTTATATGTGACTGAAGATTGAGCCTAGGGCCATAGACTAGCTTCTACTGAGGTAGATATATTATATTATTATAGATTATTATTGTCCCGTAGCCAAATTATTGCCAGTAGCTAGTAGCAAAATTGTTGCCAGTAATCAAGTAGCCAAACTGTTGCCAGTAGATAAACGCTAGCCAGTGGCTATACTGTTAGCAGTAGTCCGTAGGCAAGACTGTTGCCAGTAGCCAGTAGGCAAACTGTTGCCAGTAGCCAGTAGGCAAGTTGTAGCCAGTAGCTACTGTTAGCAGGAGTCCGTACTAAGGCAAGACTGTTGCTAGTAGCCAGTAGGCAAACTCTTACCAGTAGCTAGTAGGCAAACTCTTACCAGTACTTAGCCAGTAGGCAAATTGTTGCCAGTAGCTAAACTGTGAGTCGTGGAGGCACGAGGTCAGAGTGCTGGTGACATCTTGACTCCTGCTGACCACATGGTGACCACATGGTGACCACATGGTGACCACATGTGCGGCCAGGTCAGTAGCGGGCTGCTTGCGCAGTGCCATGGTCCGCATGCTGACGGGGAGGATGCTGACGGGGAGGATGCTGACGGGGAGGATGCTGGGATGGAGGGATGNCCTCCTCCTCCTCCTCCTCCTCCTCCTCTTCCTCCTCTTCCCTACTCGTTCTCTCCCCTCCTCCTCCTCCTCCTCCTCCACCTCCTCTTCTTCCTCCTCTCCCCTACTCGTCCTCTCCCCTTCTCTCTCCTCGTCCTTTGCCCCTCCTTTCCCTCTTCTCCCCCTTCCTTTTCCCCCTCCCTCTCCGCTCTTCATCGTCTCCCTACCCTCCTCTCGCCCTCATCTACTCTTTATCATCCTCTCTCTGTCTCCCCTCTCCCCGGTGATGTGCCCGGATAGAAAAAAACAACAACTGGAGTATACAGCATTTAGAGCGACGCTGTAAAAAGCGTGCGCGGGTGCTCCGCCTTGGCGCCACGCTGTCGTGTGCGTGCGTGCGTGCATGCGTCCGTGCGCGGGTGCTCCGCCTTGGCGCCACGCTGTCGTGTGCGTGCGTGCGTGCGCGTGCATGCGTGCGCGCGCGGGTGCTCCGCCTTGGCGCCACGCTGTCGTGTGCGTGCGTGCGTGCGCGTGCGTGCGCGCGCGTGTCCTGCGGGCTGTGTGGTGGCCGCATGGGTGGTAGGGTTGATGCGTGCGTGCATGGATGGAGGCAGTGAAGCAGCGTGCTGCGTGCTGTACCCGGCCGCTTAGCCCGCGGCAAATACAATTGGCAGGCGGCGGTGCGCGCGTGGCCGGTGCGTGCGTGCGTGCGTGGCGTGAGTGGGCCTCGCAGCGCATGGGAGGCAGGGAGGGCCGCAAGCAGCAGCAGCAAGGCAGCCGCAATTGCGGGGATGGAGAGATCGGGCAGTTAGGCGTGTAGTGAGTGTCTCATCCCTAGCTGCTGCTGCTGACTGCTGCTGCTGACTGACTAGCTTACTACTACTACTGCTGCTGCCTAACTACTACTGCTACTACTACTGGCCTGCTGCGACTACATACTACTACTTGCTGCTGCTGCTGGCTGCGCTGACTGACTACTACTACTACTGCTGCTGCTTGCTGCTACTTACGACTACTAATCTACTACTGCTCGCTGCTTGACTACTACTGCTACTTACTAGCTGGTCCGTGCGGCGATCTACTTACTATGTACTGGCTTGCTGCTGCTGCTGGCTACTACTGACTAACTAACACTAATGACTGCTGCTGGCTGGCTGCTGCTTGGTGGACTGGTACTACTGCTGGCGCTAACTAGGCTGGTTTTTTCATGCTGCTGGTGGCTAGTGGCTGCGGCTGCTGCGGGTGACAGCTTGGTGAAGGAGAGGTCGGTAAGTGATCGTGCTGGTGAAGGGGTGATGTGGCATGGAGGCTGGGAAGTGGAAGGATTCTGAAGGTGAGAGACTGGAGAAAATGCTAGGCGGCTAGATGGTGTGCTTAAAAATAGAATGGATAGGATGGAACGGACGGACGGACGGACGGACGGACGGACCGACGGAAGGACGGACGGATGGATGTTGAGAGAAGGGAGACGCTAGTGTGCGGTCACCCATGCAGCGTCATGCCAGCCGCCGCAGAATCCGCGAACAACCCCGTCAAACACTTGTCAATTATTTCCATCATGCTGATCAATACCTTAAGGAGTATAACCGCCGCAATAATGCTAATCTGTAACTTGAATGCCAGTCAATAACACCCAAGTTCTTCTGCAATCGATTCATTTTAGGCGATCGATTGATTTGTTTTTCGCCCGGTTGGCTTCAACAATCTCGTACCGATGCGGGCAGTTGACTGTATCGCGTTGCTACGGCCACCAGAGGGCCGCGTCGTGACGTCATTAAGTGGTGGCGCCGCCGGGAGTAATGGGCGGAAAATTCGGTCGCTAATCGTCTGTTACGCAGGCGACGCGGCGAAAACAAGCGGCGCTCTCTGTATCTCTCTCTCTCTCTCTCTCTCTCTCTCTCTCT
>NW_014577654.1:17480-19159 GCF_000485595.1 Priapulus caudatus | reverse complement strand
ATATATATATATATATACATCAAGAATAGATAATAACACATGTGTGTTATTATCTACTTTTGATATACATACATCTATACGCGCGTACGCACAGACATTACACATATACACACATACACGCATTACCTACACATATTACACACACACACATAATGTGCGTGCGTTCATGTATGTGTGTGTATGCGTGCGTGCGTGCGTGTATGTGCGTGCGTACGTGTATGTGCGTGTGTGTGCGTGCGTGCGTGCGTGTGTGCGTGTATGTGCGTGCGTGCATGTATGTGTGTGTATGCGTGCGTGCGTGCGTGCGTGTGTGTGCGTGCGTGCATGTATGTGCGTGTGTGTGCTCGTTAGTAAGCTGTCGTTACCTGCTTTCCACGTTGCGATGTTAGCAAAGAAACGGATGAGGATGAGGAGGAGGCAAACAGCACCGGCGGTAACGGTGGCAGCGGCAGCGGCGGCGGCGGCAGAGGCGGCAGCGGCAGCGGCGGCGGCGGCAGCACGCGGAAGGTAGCGGGATGTGACTTGCAATGCTAGCCGAAAATATGCCATACCGGATTGCCGTAATGTGCCATCAGGAAGTGTGCGATACCAGATTGCCATTATGTGCCATCAGGAAGTGTGGCATATAAGATCGTCATAATGTGGCATAAGGAAGTGTGCCATACTGGATTGCCTTATTGTGTCATCAGGAAGTTGGCATGTACCGGATTGCCTTAACGTGTCATCAGGAAGTGTGGCATACCGGATTGCCATGATGTGCCATCAGAAAGTGTGCCATACTAGATCGCCATGTGTTACCAGGAAGTGTGCCATATATTGGATTGCCATGCAGTGATGCACGTACCTTGCCGCACTACGTTAAAATGTGCCATTTTGGATTGCCAATTGCCATGATATGTGTCTGCAGGAAGTGTGCCATACAGGATTGCTAAAAATTGTGTTACGCCAGATAGTGTACGGTGACATACTGGAATGTCATAGTGTGCCAGCAGAAAACGTGCCAACGTGAATTTCCATGGTGTGACATTAGAAACTGTGCCATAGTGGATTACCAGACTCTGGAATACTGGATTACCAGATACTGGAATTGCCAGGCTGTTGTCTGGAGTGCCTGCCATACTCTGCATTACGATGGTGGTCCAACCAAAAAATATGCGATACACTTACTACTGGAGGACAATACGACTGATAATTATTAGTAGTCTTTCTACAAAAATCTCCCTACTCGGTCCCTACCTCATGTTCCTTTTTCTTCTTCATGGTCATTCCCTCCCAACCCTTTCTCTTCTTCCTTCCGTTCCTCTCTCTCTCCCTTTCATCTCTCCTCTCACCCTCTCTCCCTTTCATCTCTCCTCTCACCCTCTCTCCCTCACTCTGCCTGCCTGTTTCTTCCCTTACCCTCTCCTTCACCCATCGTCCGTGTCCATGTCCTTCCCTTCTCGTTCTATCCTACCCTTCTCATGCCGTTCTTTCCTTCTCACACCGTCCCTCCCCTCTCACACCACCTCTCCCCTCTCTCCCGCCATCCCTCCCCTCTCGCACAGCATCCCTCCCCTCTCACACCACCCCTCCCCTCTCACACCACCCCTCCCCTTTCTCCCGCCATCCCTCCCCTCTCGCACACCATCCCTCCCCTCTCACACCACCCCTCCCCTCTCACACCACCCCTCCCCTTTCTC
>NW_014577654.1:12856-14600 GCF_000485595.1 Priapulus caudatus | reverse complement strand
AGAGAGAGAGAGAGAGAGAAAGGAGGGGAGAGAGAGAGAGAGAGAGAGAGAGAGAGAGAGAGAGAGCGAGAGAGCGAGAGAGAGGGAGAGGGAGAGAGATAAAGGTAGAGAGAGAGGGGGGGATGAATTGTGTTAGTTAGTTACTGTTAGCATCACGAACGAAATCTCAGCCATCTCAGCCACTTCACTGCTTCATGTCGGCAGCTTCGGGCTGCGGCCGCTAGGTGCCGCCTGCCGCAGCGGGAGCGACTGGAGACGCCCGACGGATGATTCATCGTAAATTTCACTCGCCGTGAATAAATAAATTCCGTGCGGAATTGAATCGGCCCGCCGCCCGCTGCGTCTGGCTCGTATCACAGTCGCCTCATGCGCAGTAACTAGCATACTGCTACTGCTGCTACTGCTGTCTGACCGCTCAGCACGCACGCACGCACACATGCACACACACGCGTGCACGAACGCATTCACATTCACATTCACGCACCCATACACGTATGCACACGCAGGTACGCACGCATGCACGCACGTATGCACACGCAGGCACGCATGCACGCGTGCACGCATGCACGTATGCACACGCACGCACGCACGCACGCATGCATGCATGCTAGCGTACAGACGCACTTACGCGCGCACCCACTATTGCACGCATGCATGCATGCACGCGCGCACACGCACGCACACCACGCTCGGCAGCTCTAGACTGTCCGCATGACAGCAGCAGCAGCAGCAGCATGAAGAGCTCCCAGTGGAAGACTGTAGAGGTTACGTTGGCGCGTGTGTGGAGGTTTATTATGAAACGACGGGTCTATGAACACGGAAGGCTGACTGTATATGCGACTGTATTTTAAAACCGCTACGTGAATCGTTCAGTCCTTCGTCGCCCCACGCACGCGAGCATACGCGCAGCCGTAGTCTATATACAGAGAGCTGAAGACACGCTGCAAGGAGGGGCGTTAGTGCTGTGTGGGGAGAAGAGGATGGGTAGAAGCACTGTGTGAAGAGGAGGTGATGGGAGAGGGAGGAGGAGGGGAGGAGGAGGAGCAAGGGTAGGGGATGATTCTATTTGTGCAGGATAAGGGAGTGCTTCTTTCGATGGTGGGCGGAGAAGGCGGGGTGTGGTGTGCCTTCCTCCCTCGCCGCTCCTGGCTTACAGCGACCACCACCATCTTGTCCTCCGCCTCACCCTCCTCTTCCTTGCCTCCTGCTTCCTCCTTCCATACTTGTGGTCGCCGTCGTTTCTGTCCTCTCTACAGGCGCACACTGCTTATATGTAAGAGGGCCTGCCATGCCCCCGGGGAGATGTAGTGCTTTAGAGGACAGCACTTTGTAAGTGATTAGCTGAGTGACGTTCGTCACATCGCAAGGGGAGGCCCGGGGAGGAAGGCAGTGCTGGCGGGGAGGGAGGCCCGGGGAGGGAGGCAGTGCTGGCGGGGAGGGAGGCAGTGCTGGCGGCGAGGGAGGCCCGGGGAGGAAGGCAGTGCTGGTGGGGAGGGAGGCAGTGCTGGCGGGGAGGGAGGCAGTGCTGGTGGGGAGGGAGGCAGTGCTGGGGGGGGGGGAGGCAGTGCTGGCGGAGAGGGACATCGCTGCCTGCCGCCGCCGCCGCCGCCGCCGCCGCCGCTGCTGCTGCTGCTGCTGCTGCTGCTGCTGTTGCCGCCGCTGCTGCTGCTGCTGCTGCTGTTGCCGCCGCTGCTGCTGCTGCTGCTGTTGCCACCGCTGCTGCTGCTGCTGCTGTTGCTGCTGC
>NW_014577654.1:9764-12397 GCF_000485595.1 Priapulus caudatus | reverse complement strand
TAGCTCTATCCGTGTTACGCGGGAATGCTGCTGCTGCCACTGCTGCCACTACTGCTCCTGCTACTGCTGCTGCTGCTGCTGCTGCTGCTGCTGCTGCTGATGATGATGATGGTGGTGGTGGTGATTCCGCAGCGCGTTCATGTGTCTCGCCTACATACTGTGAGGGCAAGTAAAGCCTGCGGGTTCGCATGTTTGTGTGTCTGGGCGGGAAAACGTTTTTCTAGTTGTTAATTTTATTTTCCGCGGAGAATTTCAATCAACGGTGACCTTGCAAGTACCTACCTGCCTGCCTGTCTATCTGCCTAACCTCCTGCTTGCCTGCCTGCCTGTCTGCCTGTCTGCTTACCTGCCTGCCTGCCTGTCTGTCTGTCTGCCTGCCTGCCTGTCTATCTGCCTGCCTGTCTATCTGCCTGACCTTCTGCTTGCTTGCCTGCTTGCTTACCTGTCTGTCTGCCTGCCTGTCTGTCTATCTGTCTGACCTCCGGCTTGCCTGCCTGTTTGCTTACCTGCCTGCCTGCCTGTCTATCTGTCTAACCTCCTGCTTGCCTGCCTGCTTGCTTACCTGCCTGCCTGCCTGCTTGCTTACCTCTCTGCCTGTCAGCTTACCTCTTTGTCTGTCTGGCTGTCTGTGTGTCTGTATAGAGGAGAAGTGGGTGGGCTGATGGAACCCGTGATGCTAACAGCATGAAGCTGGGTGGGCCGCTTGCCAGGAAAGCAGAGAGAACGCGGTCATGGGCAGAATGCCACGAAAAACGACGCAGGGAGAAAATTCCGCCAGGAAAATTCCTATCGTCGGTCACGTGGATGCCCCGTGACACCTCGTTGCTCGCAGGAGGGTGGAACGATCCTGAAAAATTCCTCGCGAGTGTGTCTGGATAGGTCAGGGATGAGAGTGGATGCTGTAATAGGATAGGGATGGTCATAATGAGTTGGCGTTAAAGTTGCTTAATCTCGCAGCGAAGGGCATATATATATAGACCTACTGTGAGCTCGTCTATGTTGCAAAAATTCACTAGAACTTATTTGTATTGCTACTTTCATCACATTTCTTCTCAAAATCTAATCGAAATTACTTCTGCTACGAAAGTAGCACCACTGTGATGTTTACACATCCGGGACACAGCGGAGCGATGGTTAACAGTTCTTTTCTATGATAAAACAAGTTATAATTCATTATTATACGGTTTATTCAGTACAAAATTGTGAAATTTGTTTAAATCTGATCTTAATGCAATCAGGAAACAAATATAGTGTTTTCGTTCTAGGAACTATTTGCGCTAGCGTAGGGCTACTGCTAGTTGTGTGACATAACAACATCGAAGTAATTTTGAAAATTCCAATGTTTGTAGCACTTCTCTGGCTCAATGAGAACATTTCGTGATATTTGCACACTGCAAGTATGCTCACAGAAAGGTCTATATAGGCTTTTTGTTGCAAGGTTTATTTGTTTTTAGCTCACCTTGACATCGTCAAGATGAGCTATTGCCATGGGGCGTTGTCCGTCGTACGTCCGTCCGTTCGTCCGGCAACATTTGGCTACGGTCAACGATAACTTGATAACCGTTTGACCCACATGTTTCAAATTGCATACAGTTGTTACTCCTATGGAAGAGATTTGAACGTCCTATTTTGGAGCACGCCAGTCGACCTACTTTCGAGCCACGCCTACTTTTTGGCAAAAATGAAAATGGACATCTAGTTTCATTCGATTTTGTTAAATTTACCTACCTACCTACCTACCTACCTACCTACCTACCTACCTACCTACCTACCTACCTACCTACCTACCTACCTACCTACCTACCTACCTACCTACCTACCTACCTACCTACCTACCTACCTACCTACCTACCTACCTACCTACCTACCTACGTGTAATATTGTGTTTTATATTCTTCGTTACAGTAATTTGACTGGAAAATTTTATTGCTTTTATTTGCGTGATAATCGAAAACCAAAATGGCGATCATTTAGGCGTAGCGCCCAGATTTTCGCATAAAAAATTACGCATATATAATTATCAATAACTAGTATATAATGGAGATATGCTATATAATGGTATTTATGGTATATATGGTGAGCTATAGTGTCATTGACACTTTCATTTAATGAGTGAGTTCGAGTTGGAAAGGTCAGCACGTGGTGAGCGAACAGCTGCGACAAACGTCACGAGGTATGTGATAATGTGACAGAGATGTCGATCGATGGTGACTGGTGACGTCGTTCCAGGTGCAATCATGTCAGCAACCGTGTAATGGCAGCAGCGTAAACCGTGAATGTGAGTAGTGACTTCACGTGACAGCCTCCTTTGTACGTGTCACGGTGTACGTGTCAAGGTGTCGTGCTAGGGTCAATCGTGTTAGCTCGCGTAATGGAAGCCATGAATGTGAGTGAGTGACTTCACAGTCACGTTCGTACGTGTCAAGGTGTCGTGCTAGGGTCAAGGGTCAACCATGTTAGCTTGCGTAATGGAAGTCATGAATGTGAGTGACTTCACAGTCACGTTCGTACGTGTCAAGGTGTCGTGCTAGGGTCAATCATGTTAGCTCGCGTAATGGAAGTCATGAATGTGAGTGACTTCACAGTCACGTTCGTACGTGTCAAGGTGTCGTGCTAGGGTCGATCATGTTAGC
>NW_014577654.1:0-7185 GCF_000485595.1 Priapulus caudatus | reverse complement strand
GTAATGGAAGTCATGAATGTGAGTGACTTCACAGTCACGTTCGTACGTGTCAAGGTGTCGTGCTATGGTCGATCATGTTAGCTCGCGTAATAATGGCAGCTGAAGCCCTGCGCTTTGTTCGTGTCAACATGAAGCTACCTTCTTATGTGTGTACTTTACGTATATTTGCATCCTCCTGTACGGTTGTCGGTCGACTTGACTGGTGCACTCAGCTTCACTTAGCGTAGCCAACGTGACTCACGGCACGTAACCGCCAACGCTACATATATCACGTCGTGCCGAATGCCGCCGTTGTTGGTGAAGCCACGGCGGCTGAAGCTGTGATGTATCGCGTCGTGCCGTGTGACGTCATCTTAGGCGACGTCATTGTGCGTGGAGTAACGTCGGGATGAAGCTGCGATGTGTCGCGTCGTGCCGTGTGACGTCATCTTAGGTTACATCGTCTGAGGTGACGTCATTGTGCGTGAAGCCGCGTCGGGATGAAGCTGTGATGTGTTGCGTCGTTCCGTGTGACGTCATCGTATGTGACGTCACGGCAGGTGAAGCCATTCCGGGATGAGCGCAAATTTCTCAGCATCTCCGCGCTCGTCAGCTTCTCGCTGCATCCTGACGGGCGGCTCGTCCCCCGAGTCTGATTAAACGCGTATATTGTTTTTCAATTAAGCGGGATTGATTAAGCGTCGCGTCCGAGCGGTGCGCGCGGCGGCGTGACTGACGCGACAATACAATTAAGCACGCTACTACGTTACTACGTTAATACGTTACTACGCTACTACGCTAATACGCTAATACGCTACTAGTACGGGATGACGAACAGCTATGCCATAGTGCACCCGCGACACATGCGCTCCTCTCCTCCTCACTCCTTCTTCTTCTTCTTCTTCTTCTTCTTCTTCTTCTTCTTCTCTCTTCGTCTTCTCTCCTTCCTCCTCCTTCTTCATCCTTTCCTCTCTCGTACGCTCGACTTCCTCTCTTCCTCATCTTGATCAGTCGATGCTTGCGTAACTGGCCGCGAGTGCTCCTAGTGTTCCTTGTGCCAGATGATCACCATCGGTGCGCGCTCTCGCTCTCCTGGGCGAGATCGTATGATCGATGATGGTTTTGAAATGAGTGATGGGCGCGAAGATTGCCAGCTAATCTAGATTGTCGCTCATGCCGGCACGATTCAAGACGCGATGAGTAGAGGGTAGCCAGCGCGGGAGAGAACGAGAAAGAGAGAAGGGAGAGAGAGGGGAAACGAAGAGGAAGGAAGTGAGAGAAGAGAGAGAGGAGGGAAGAAAAAAAGGAGAATAAGAGAAAAGGTGAGAGAGAAGAATATGAGGAAAGAGCAGAGAGCGAGAGAGAGAGAGAGAGCGAGGAGAGAGAAAAGAGAGAGGGGAGAGGAAGAGAGACAGAAAGGAGGGGAGATGAAGAGAGACAGAAAGGAGGGAAAAGAGAGAGGAACGGAAGGAGGGGAGAGAGTGACGAGAGCGAAGAGAGCGAGAGGGGAGAGGAGAGAGAGAGAGAGAGAGAAGATGAGAGAGAGAGAGAGAGAGAGAACGAGAGAGAGAGAGAGAGAGAGAGAGAGAGAGAGAGAGAGAGAGAGAGAACGAGAGCGAATACGTGAAAGAGAATGAGAGATGAGGGAGGGAGAGAGGTTAAGGCCGACGCGAGCGAGAGAAAGAGAGGGAGGCGCGCATTTCTTAGGCGGGCATCGCCATGAGTCTATCCATCGATTCTAGCTGTCATCCGCGATGCACACGCATTGTGGGTGAGGGTCACGAAATGAGGCGAGAGGTGGGTGTGAGGTGAGAGGGTGGAAGTGCGGTGGGTGGGAAGAGTGGCATGAGAGGTGGGCGAGAGGGCTGAGAGATATGGGGTGGGCGTGGGTGTTGATGACGACGACGACGATGATGATGATGATGATGATATTAAAATAAGTTTGCAATATATGTAATATGTATAATACCAATATGGTGGTGTTGGTAGCGGTGGCGGCGGCTGTGGCGGTGGTTGTGATGATGATGATGGCGATGATGATGATGATGATGATGATGATGATGATACTGCTGCTGATGATGATAATGATGATAAAGTTAATAGTTACTATTATATAAATATAATATCACTACAGTAGTATATTATTTAAATATCACTAGTGGAGGGAACGGAGGTAGCGAAGCTAGTAGGCAGGCAGCGGCACACTGTATAATGATGACGGGACCTTCATAGTGCGTGCCTGACGCGTGCTGGGACGTGCGCATGTAGGTGCGTGTGTACCTACGTAACATATGTATAACGTACGTGTGTATGTGCCGACGTGTGGAATGTAGAACGGTCTGTGGTTTGTGCGGGACACGTCGTGCTATTAATGCAGACTTGTAAGAATAACAGGCGCGTGCGCAGCGCACGCACGCCGCTACGCCGCCCTAACATGCAAATAGCCTTGCATTGCGTTGCCCATTAAGCAGTCACACACACGACACATCAACACACACAGCACACACAGCCGCGCGCACACACACACACACATGCACCCGACACACGCACAGCAGGGCAGCAGCACACACCGCCTCCACACATGCACACAACAGCGCACACAACGCACGGCCGCACACAACACACACACACTGACGCGCTGCGCGGCGACAAGCAACAGCAGCACACACACACAGGGTAGGGAGGCCCCCCCGCGCGCACCGACCGGGGCAGGACGCTCCGGGCGAGAAGAGTCGCGCTCACTCTCTGGGCAATGAGGGGGCGCGATGGTCTGCGAGCGGCGCGGGCACCGGCCGCGCACGGTGATACACAGCACAGATCCCCCTTCTCGCACCGCGCGTGCGCACACACACACACGCGCGCACAGCGCACGCACGACAGCAACGCACAGGCACAGGACGCACGCGCACAGCACGTACGCACACACGCCATGAGCACGACCGTACCACGACGCGCAACACGCAACAACCGCACAACACGACACACACAAACACGCACAGCTTCAGCCCTTCTCAGCGACGCGCGATAGACAGGCTATTGACACTAACGTCGGTTAATTCATGATTACTGGGCTTTTTTGAGCCTATGGCCGCCACCGCCGACAGCCCGGGGCTGATAAACGCGTGCAGGCACTACATCGTGGCTAGATACCATCTCTCATCTCGTCGTCTCGTCTCTCTCTCTCTCTCTCATCTCTGACCTCTCTCCCCTCTTACTCTCTCTCATCTCATCTCTCTCCTCTCTCTTCTCATCTCTTCTCCTCCTGACTCGTCTACTCTCATCATTCCGGATCGGCGTCTCTCTCTCTCGTCTCCCGTCGTCCTCCATCGTCCGAGTGACTCATCCTCCTCCCGTGTCCAGCGGCACTCGCGTCTCCTTCCTCTCATCTCTCCACCCCCGCTGCCGCATCCCGCTGCTCTCTGCTCTCTGGCATCTCGTCTCATCTGCTCATCTCATCCATCTCATCGTCTCATCATCTCCTCTCATCTCATGCTCTCTGCTCGAAATTCTTCTCTCTCTCTCTCTCTTCTGCTCTCCAGGATCTCTTCTGCTCGTCCTCGTCTCTCGGCTCTCGACTGGCTCGATCCTTCCTTCTCTCATCCAGCCCGCATGACGCGTCACCTCGGACCCATCTCCGGAGGTAATCATCCTCAGTCATCTTCTCCCGCCCTGCCTCTCCCGCTGCGCACTGAGACCCGGGTCGGACCGTGCTCGAGCCAAAGGATCCTCTGCTCTCGACTCAGTCTCTCTCTCTCTCTCTCTCTCTTCTCTCTCCCCCGGCATCTCTCATACTCTCTAATCTCCTCATATCTCTCTAATCTCTCGCTTCATCCCTAGCTCTTCCTCTCCCTCTTTCTCCTTACTCTCCTCTCTCCCTCTCTCTCTCGACCTCTCTCCCGTCACGCCTCTGTCCCTAATTCTTCTATCTCTCTATCATCCTCTATGCACTCTATCGTCTCCTATTATACATCTCTATCTCTCTACTCATCTCATAGTCTCTCTATCTCCTATCGGCCACTCTCTATCTCTCTACTTCTCTATCTCTCGTAATCTCTCTATCTCTCCTATCGTCTTCTATCGTCTCTATAATCTCAGTATCTCTCTATTCTCTCATCCTCTCTCTATCTCTCTACATCTCTATCTCTCTAATCTCTCTATCTCTCCTATCTCCTCTCTCTCTCTATCCTCTCTATCTCTCTACTCTCTATCCTCCTCTATCTCCTCTGCTATCTCTCTAATCTCTCATAGTCTCTCCTATTCTTCTATCTCTACTATCTCTCACTAATGCTCTCATATCTCTCTATTCTCTCTATCTCTCTATCTCTCTATCTCTCTATCCTCTCACATCTCTCTGATCGTCTCTAATCTCTCTATCTCCTATCTCCTATCTCTCTATCTCTCTATCTTCTATCTCTCTATCTCTCCTATCTCTCATATCCATCTATCTCTCTCTATCTGCTCTATCTCTCTAATCCTCTATCTCTCTATCTCTCTATCTCTCTATCTGTCTCTATCTCCTAAATCTACTCATCTCTCTATCTCTCTATCTCTCTATCTCTCTATCTCGGCGATCTCTCTATTCTCTAATCTCATCTATCTCTCTATCTCCTCTTATCTCCTATCTCTCTCTCATCTCTCTATCTCTCTCTCTCTATCTCTCTAACTCTCTAAATCTCTCTATCTCTCTATCTCTCGTAATCGTCTCTAAATCGTCTCCTAATCTCTCTATCTCTCTATCCTTCTCTATACTCTACTATCTCTCGTCTCTCTCTATCTCTCTATCTCTCTAATCTCACTCTATCTCTCTATCTCCTTCTCCTATCTCTCTAACTCTCTCTATCTCTCTAATGCATCTCTATCTCTCTCTATCTCTCTAATCCCTCTCTATCTCTCTATCCTCATAATCTCTCTATCTCTCTAATCTCCATCTCTCTATCTCCTAACTTCTCATCTCCTCTACTCTCTAATCTCTTCTGACTCTCATCTTATCTCTCTATACTCGGATCATCTCTCTATCTCTCTATCTCTCTATTCTCTATCCATCTATCTCTCAATCTGTCTCTATCTCTACTATCTCTCTATCCTCTATCCTCTATCTCTCTATCTCTCTACTTCATCTCTCTATCCTCCTATCTCTCTAATCTCTCGTATTCCTATCTCTCCTATCTCTATCTCTCCTTATCCTCTCGTCTATCTCTCTATCCTCTAATCTCTCTAATCTTCTATCTTCTATCCCTCTCTATCTCTCTATCTCTATCTCCTCTATTCTCTAAATCCTCCCTCTCTCCTATCCTCTCGATCCCTCTATCTTCCTATCTATTCCTACTCTCTATCTTCTATCCTCTCTCTCTCTCTATCTCTCTAAATCTCTCCTATCTCTGCTATCCTCTCATCTCTCATCTCTCCTATCTCTCTCTCTATCTCTCTATCTCTCTACTCTCCATCATCTCTAATCTCTCTTATCTCTGCTATCTCTATATCAGCTAACCTCTCTATCTTTCTATCATCTATCTCTCTATTACTCTATCCTCTATCTCTCTCTCTCTCTCTCTTCTCTCTCTATTCCTCTCCTCTATCTCTCTCTATCTCTCTATCTCTCTATCGGGGGGGATCTCTATCTCCTCTATCTCCCTATCTCTCTAATCTCTCTATCTCTCTATCTCTCTATCTCATCTCTCTCTATCCATCTCCTATCTCCCTAATCTCTCTATCTCTCTATCCTCTATCTCTCTATCTCTCTATCTCTTCTCTCAATCCTCTCATCTCTCTCTCAGATCTCTCAAATCTCTCATCCGTCTCGTATCTCTCTATCTCTCTATCTGCTCTATCCTCATCTCATATTCCCCCAATCTCTCCTATACTCTCTGATATCTCTCTTCTCTCTATTCCTCTCCTAATCTCTCTAATTCTCTCTATCTCTCTCGCGTCATCGCTAAATCGCTCATCTGCTCTCGTGCTCCTTCGGCGTGATCCAGAGCGTCCTTCTCCGGCTCTCGATCGTCTATCGTCATATCCTCTCATCCTTTCTTTCTCTATGTGGTAGTGTGTATGATGTGTGGGTGTGTGTGTTGGTGTGTGTGGTGTGTGGTTGTGGTGTGTGTGTGTTGGTGTGTGTGTGTGTGTGTGTGTGTGACGTGTGTGTGTTGTAGTGTTGTGTTTGGTGACTGTTGTGTAGTCGTGTAATGTGTCTGTCTCTACTGTGGTGTGTGTGTGATGTGTGTGTGTGTGTGTGTTGTGTGTGTGTCGTGCTGTTGTGAGTGTGTGGTAGTGTGTGTGTGTGTGTGTGTACGTGTGTTGTGTGTGTGTGTGTCGTGTGTGAGAGTGTGTGATAGTGGTGTGGTCTCGATCTGTGTCTGTGTAGTGGTGTGTGTGCGCGGTGAGGTCCGCGGCGGTGCATCGAGGCGTCTGCGTGCGTGCGGCGGTTCGTGTGCGCGTGTGTGTGTAGTCTACTTTCCGGACAACGCTCATGGTGCCCCCCCGTCTCATCATTAAGAGAGAATAAATCGATAACGAAATGTATTTAAAAATTGGTCACGCAGCCCGCAAGATCAGGACACCGTCCGTGTAAAGTCATAGTCAAATACATCGAACTGATTTACTGTCGACTCCAGCTGATTTTGACATATAGGGCAGGAGTCCGTGTGAACTCTCTGGAAATTCTGCATACTAACTAGTCGTTCCAAGTAGCAGCCGGCCCACGCAATTCGTATTTTTTCAGGCTAATGTCGCCAAGAAAATTGGCAGACGTCTCAACCGCAATGAATCTTCAAAATAAGCAAATGGTTTATTGACTTAAATATCTTTAATTTTGAAGCCTGAGCCTGTAGGACTCTCATCATCTTTGCTGTAGGACCTCCCCCTCTTTATTGAGGTAGGGAGTCCGTTGATCCGCCTTGTTCAAAAGTTAATTTCTAACCAGCGCCGTGTCGTGTTACATGCTGTAATATATAAGCCTTTAAAAGAAATAGCTCTCGCCACCTTCTGCGTTGGACCTGCTGCTGGCTAGGTGGCCTCGCGTTCTCCGTATATATAGCTTACGACTGGTTTACGACTGCTTCGCCTGTCGGCTCGCTAAGTAAAACCTGAGTGCATGCGCAGCGCCCAACGAGCCCTCATAACAATTCAGAAAAAGTGGCTAGCCGGTGTCCCTCCATCTCGCTTTCGCTGCTCCTCCCTCTTATCTTTCTCTCCTCTCTCTCTCTCCTC
>NW_014577653.1:191633-193966 GCF_000485595.1 Priapulus caudatus | reverse complement strand
TCGGAAAACAACAACTTCCGGTTTAGAGCTTCGTTTTCATGTTGCAGGATCGAGCTAGTTAGCGGTGAGTCCCATTTGGAGGTGTTCCCCTGCTTAGATCCTTAGAGACTTTTAGTATGTTCATTTAGAGGTTTATTGTAACTGGTTAATGATGAAAAAGCTTCTTTTGCAATTAGTACCAGGTCGAATCATAAAATGCCTGGACTATAATCATAATGAACTGGTAGTGATTTAATAGTGGTCACGTGTCATGTCCATTGGTTTATTCAAACTCCACGACAGATGGCGCTCTCGCAAATGGGCTCAATCTACGTATCCTGAGTGTACGAAGGTGTACCACTGATCTCTACTATACTAACTATACTAACTATAGTATACTATACTATACTATACTAACTAAGTTAGTATAGTAGAGATCAGTGGGTGCACTGCATGCAGTTTGTGGTTTATTGGCGATTCGAGCTTCCCAGTATTCCCACAATGCACCTGTGGTGGGCGCGCATGATCGCATCCAGCGACACCTAGATGTAGGTGCGTCGAGCTATTTTTAGAAGATCCGTATTTTGCGATATTGCGAAGTTCAACACGGCAAGATGGTGATGGGTTTACGCTGTTCGTGATGTTGTGCTTCTATTACTGTAGTGTCACAGTGTCAAGCGCATTACATTTTAACGGGTGTTTTACACACTTACACACTATCGAATTATTTGATGAAATAATAAGTGAGTACCTACACTTGAGTCATAAGTAACAAATCATAGTAAATAGATCATGTTTGCTTTCCATGTTTTCAAAACTATCTATCCTGGCGGTCGCAATGGTACCTACTACTAGTACGGTACTACTACTAGTGATAGAAATGGTGTATGAGTTTTAGTACTAGTAGAATTCACCACCTTACTATGCTCATGTCATGGTCGGTTCGTTATTTCCTAAATGTCAAGTTGTATTTTGACGACGATGAGATTTGACTGTTATTCGACCTGTCTGTACTGTAGTCTGTAGTGTACAGTTAATAATATTAATATTATAATAATATATTATTAATAATAATAATAATTATTAGGCCCCTATGCTTCTCATGTTTAGGCCTACTCTTATTTTAATTATATTGCTTTGTTGTAGATAAGTGATAATAATAATAATAATAATTATTAGGCCCCTATGCTTCTCATGTTTAGGCCTACTCTTATTTTAATTATATTGCTTTGTTGTAGATAAGTGAGTCTAAACAAGTGTTGTGACTGTAAGCACTAAGTGACTAACTACTAGAAATTCAATGTAAATAAATAGCCGTGTCATTACCTTTGCTCGGTGCAAATCCACTTTAGGCACCTTAGGTATCACGAAGTGATGCACAGGTTTCTGCGTATCATCAATTGATGCACAGAATTTCCGTATATCAAGGAATGATGCAAAAACCTTAACCCTAACCCGAAGTCATAAAGTATAACCTTAGGTATCACGAAGTGTGTTAGGGTTAGGGTTAGAGTTTTTGCCTCATTCCTTGATACATATGTAAAGTCTGTGCATCAGTTGATGATACACAGAAATCTGTGCATCACTTCGTGATACCTAAGGTGCCTAAAGTGGATTTGCACCCCTTTGCTCCACACTAATACAGGGAAAAAAATACACAGGAGCGACGAGCGATTTTGCTCTGGTAAGAACAATAACGGGAGCGATCGCCCGAGAGAAAATTGCTCCCGTGGCCTGATAAATTGAAATGTATACATGTACGTATGTACAGCGAGCGCTACATATACACCGTGCATCCAGCAGCGGCTTAAGCAGGGTTTACACTGACGATTATATGCAGTCAAATTGGCGTTTTTTTTCTTTCTACCAACCTCTCTATATATATATATTCAAAGCTCTTACGTTATCGACCGCGAGGCGGCAAACGTTCCAACATTTGACCCGTAGCGTGGACGCGGGGCGACGCGGATACACATTTTTGCATGTATTACATGCCGCCAGCGTGGCGCCTATACGTGCTCTCCCCCTAGGGTGGAGGGACACACCCCTCATTGCTGTTGTCTGATTGGCCACTTGGCATAAAACCGTCCAACTCGCCTGCTCCGAGTTGGGGAAATTAGAACATGTTCTAATCTTCCGACTTGCTGCTATCGATCGGTTGGACGTGCGACTTTACTTTACTCGACGTTTACACTGGCGATTGTCAGTTGCCAAACTGCCAAGTTCGTACAATTCAGCAACTCAAAATTGTCAGTGTAAACCCAGCTTATGTATCCGCTGCAGCTAGCGCTGGCTAGATCAACCCGCTGACGCATAATAAAATACAATTGATAATAAAAGTTATACAACAGAGT
>NW_014577653.1:184558-191623 GCF_000485595.1 Priapulus caudatus | reverse complement strand
CAGAGTGTTGAACTAGAAACTGTTGACACTTTCAATCGTCTTTCATTCATATTTAAATTTAACTTGACAATAATACCAGCTGAATCCAGCTCTTGCCTTGTATTAATCTGCAATGATGTGGTTACAATTGCATTCATACATTGTCTGTTGAAACTATGAATGATAGTCAATGATAAACTATGCTGACAGATGTGATGTGATGTCACAGACTCACAGGCACACATTTCTGTGAGACTGACAAATTAAAAGTGTACTTTCTTATTTTGAGACTGAAAAAAGAAACAAACAACTGCACAGTGGTGTTTTTATATAAAAAAAACATTTATTTGCATCCAAACGAAAAGATAACGTGGTTCATGTATGTTTATTACAGAGTAACAAAACAATAAACAATCTAGAAGTAGTGACTAGTGAAGCATGTGTACATGTAGAGAGAGAAGAGTGAGAAGGGGAGTGGTGGACAGAATGGTAGTATGGTACTATGTTAGAACTTAGAAGATGGGCGAGGTCAGAGGTGTCGGAGCCTTGGAGGCGGCATTGTGAATGCGAATGGATTCAAAGGATGTTTGGATCATAAGTGTGATTAGTGATATGTAGTATAAATGTAAATATAATTATAGGTACATGTATTAACAGAAAATTTGACACACTCATGGAATTAATAATGCATACAATTTACATTGATATCCCCATCCCCACAAATAAAATAAGAGTACATTATATTACGTATTTTTCGAAAATTTGAAATTATGAAAATGGCTCTGGAGCTTCAAAAAATGGCACTGGTAAATTTTTGACAAGTCAGAAAAATGGCTCTGGTGAAAAAAAGAGTATTTTTTAAAAGTATTCACCCTGCACTAATATTGCATATATCGGTACAGTACGCCAGTAGGTTGATAGTGGTCACGTTTGGCAGTGGCTAGAGATACGGCAGCCGTATCTCTAATTTACGAGGCTGGAGGTACGGCAGTCCATTCGCTTTCATACTTAACGAGACAAAGATGGCGGCGGATGGCGGCAGATTTCGAAATAACGCCTTGGGAAATATATAGTCACGATTTGAGAGTTTTGATGTCAGAGCTAGAAACACTCGGATTAGGTATGAAAGTGAACATTATTGTAAACTTGACATCAGAAAATCACAAATATTTGCTTCAGCCCTCAAACAAACACCAAAAAAGGGCTTCAACAAACGACGTCTGCCGTACCTCCAGCCACTCCGTTCACGTTTTTTATGTTGTGTGGCAGATTTTAAGTTTAATATCTGTTATTAAAGCTGATCTCTATTCAAAGTCAAAATTCAAGCATTTTTGATGCATTCCTCAGGGTAATGTAGAGCTCAGCATATTGGGCCGTCTGTGACCAAGTTTACTGTCAAATAACTACCTACTGTTTTCTAATTTCAATGCCCATTACCTTGTCAACCACATTTTGTAATCAGCCAAAACTGAGAATTCTACTGAAACGTTATTCTTATTATCGTCATAGAAGCTGGATAATATCTGACAACATAAATGTGAACAGGTTAGGCCATAATAAAAATATTATTTGTTTGCCCTCACACGACCGACCCACCAAAAAGGGACCGACTGAATTTTTTTTACTTTTTTAGCTCATCTGACATAGTCAGATGCAGCTTGTAGAATTGCATGATTGTCCGTGTGTCCGGTCGTCCGTGCGTCAACAGTTGGGCACAAATCTAAACGGCTCGACGTACGGTCACGATATTCGGGACGTGGGGGGGTAATCCGAAAACGAGTTGGGATGTTGAAGCTGGGGGTCAAAGGTCAAAGGTCAATGGGTGTAAAAGAAGGGGGAACATTCCCTCCTTAACTTAAGGTATAGAAAGGAAATGCAGAATTGCGGCACAAATCTAAACGGCTCGACCTAGGCTCGTGATAGTCGGTGTATAGCATCATGGTAGGAAAAGCCATCACTGTGCAGAAATTGGAGGTCACAGGTCAAAGTTCAATGGGGCACGGCAGATTTTAGACATTTTCTGAGGACATGGTCTGACGGAGCGATTTAAAAACTTTTTTGTTTCAGCGGTGACCTACCATTTTTATGGCTTTGTTGAAAGGACCATGAAATGTACTTTCTGCTGACAGTGACATGCGAAGAGTAAGTGTCTGATAACATTTTGACCCTCAAGAGGAGGGTTAAACATGGATTTGTTTACTGTTAGAAAGAATTTGACTGCCGGGTTTGCTAGTAGAATCTATACATGCCTGGATGTATGAGGCTACAATGTCACAATGAAATTTCAAAAGCTAAATTTGGTTGAAGAAGGTTTATGCTCCTTAAATCGTATAATTTCTATGGCATTCTGTACTGTCAGTGTGTTACATGCAACTTATGCCACTGCCAGTGGCCACTGCCAGTGCATGTGGTGGTGATAGTACTCTGTAGTTTTTGCCTGCGTTAATTAGTTACAGGTAGCAGCTCTCTATTTCAGCCTGTAGGCTTGCGTAGGTAAATGGATGAGTGCTTACCTATTCTGTCTTGCAAATAGTTGTTGCTACTACGTACGTTGGGAGCTACCATCTTTAATCTTAAGACACTTAAACGTACGCGCCATCTCGTGGCTACTTTCATAACGATCTCAACGAACATTCCTTCGAGAAGGTTCCTGATACCATCCCTGTGCCTTCCACTGTTTCGGCGCATATGTGAACACATATGGGACTAACAGGGTTTACTAGAATCCCACCACTCCACGACAGAGTCACCGCAGTAGACGTGAGATGAGCGCTGTCGCTCCGCGGCACTTGTTTTTACAAATTGTATCACTGTACATTATATAAATCTGTAGGCAATGTATTATATGTACCAAGCAAAATAAACATTCAACATAAAACTGGGTAGCTCCACACAAGCACACCCGAGCATGTAGACACCATGCTGAATTTGTAAAAAGACCCCTCAAAAAAGCGACCTACCTACCCAAACTTTTCAGCCTGTGTCGGGTGAGGGTAAACAAATATTTTTTTAATTGTGACTTTATGGTCACAGTACTTAGAAAGTTAGTTGGGATTTTTAACATAGAATTCATATTAGGACAGGTCATCATGTCAACATCATATATTGTCATTAATATTAATGGTACATATTTGAATAATACTAATAGTAAGAAATGTAATAAACACCCAAGAACACTTTTATATGGTTATTAGAATTAATAACTATGTTTCAGGGCTGAGCACTCATATGAAAATGTGTGACTTATATCTTACGTGAAATTCTATGTAGGTGCAATTCTAATTTGGTACTGGAAATTTTAGTATTTTAGAATGACTTATATGTAGCAGGTAGTAAAGTTTCATTGAAGTCATATTAATATGATTAGAATATCATGTACTCTCGCATACATAGGGCAACATTTTCTATAGCACAGTTTAACTTGCATATTGATGTCTGCACATTTACTATATATATTCAGGGTTTTCCCCAAGAATTCCCGAAAGCATGTCATTATTAGACAGATAAGGAAAGGGACTGGTAGGGGGTTGTACCAATTGGAATTAATGAACTCTGTTATAACCAGCGTCAATACACAGGTATACAGGTGCCAGTTTGGAGATGTATACATCAAGATTTGAAAACACTGCGCATGGCTCTGATCGGATCAGAAGTTAACACGGCTGGAAATTAAGGCTTGTCAATTAGGCGATTAAGGCATGTCGGATGATGTATGGGATGTCGCAAATTAGGTTCAGCTTTGAAGGCATTACGGACTTGAGATTCATGTATGGCCTGGAGAGAACCGTGATGTTCAAGATTGATAATTTAATATTTTATTTGAGAATTTCAATATGCTTAAAGAACATTATGCTTATATTATGCTTTAAATTGACTACGTCACGAATTTTCTATGGTTTACATTAAAAGTAAGAACTAACGGGACTAAATGTATTGTCAAATTCTTACCTGATAAGATTGTTTCTCAACTAGTTAAAAATCCAAAAAACCTGGACGATTTGATATTGTGTTCCTGACATTAATTGCTTGCTATGGGCTATGTATGAGTCACGAGTGTATGTTCACATCGAACAATATAGTAAAATAAGAGATATAATGCAGCAATTTCACCATAAAAAGTGAACAGAATGACATATTTTGTGAAAAAGTGGAAATATTTTTTTTATTTTTACTATTTACGGTGACGTAATCACTTTAATATGCTTTTAAGTCCATAGAGTGTGTTTCTTGTTACAGATTATATATTTGGGATTCACGGATTTACTTTGGCACTCACTTTAAAATATCAAAACTCAATAATGGAAGTGTGTGATAACACACCTCACTCTGAAAACTGTTTGGTCTACTAACTGGCTACTACAAGGGTCGTTGTAGCTTGATGTTTTGGATAATCTTACAGATAATTTGATAATAAGTGCTAGCATTAGCATTGCTCAATGTAAATATTAATTTTCAGTCTTGATAATATTTTTCAAGCTCAGGAATGTCACTACACATTGTAGAGTGAAAACTTTTCCTATGTAATGGTAACTTTCTAGTAGTTTCTACTCGTGATTATTTAAAGGAATGATTTCATAAATAACTGCACAACCAGGGGCTGAAAATAGTGGTTTTTGCTCGCAGGTCCGGGACTTTTCAGAAATACTTTTGGAAAGTCCGATGAAAGATTTGGAAGGTCCAAATATGTAACGTTTGTTTGGCTAATAGATCGTTTGGTAACAGTGGGTCCGTTTTTAGCTCACCTTGACATTGTCAAGATGAGCTATTGCCATGAGGTATCGTCCGTCGTACGTCCGTCCGTCCGTCAACATTTGGCTACGGTCAACGATAACTCAGGAACCGTTTGACCCACATGTTTCAAATTGCATATAGTTGTTACTCCTATGGGAGAGGTTTGAACATCCTATTTTCGAGCAACGTCCACTTTTGAGCAAAAATGGAAATGGCCATAAGTCAGTTCAGGTTCAACGGATTTTGCTCATTTCGGGTATGTGAATGAATAAGGACTGGCCCCAAAACATCACACGGGTTTTTATATATTTTTTAAATTATGCAAATTAGGTAGATTTTGGCAATTTCACCTGATGCATTTCAGTGTCTGCCTACGGTCAACGTCTTCAGATTGTATGCCAACAGATCTGAAACATTTATTTTCGCATCAAAAATTACTCATATATATATCATCATTATCAAGAGTATATAATGGGAGATATGCTATATAATGGGAGTTCTGCCATATTATATATACTCTTGCTTTTTATATCCCCCCTTCCTCTTCTATCACACCCAAGGTGAGCTACAGTGTCATTGACACTTTCATTTGATACAAAACAAAAATAAACTCATGTTTGCCCTTGTTTGATACAATACATGAGTCGTCTGCAGGCATTCCGAGTTACTCGCACGAGCGACGAGTTCCGGTATGCTGAAACTGCGAGCGCATCCACGTTAAAACTTCCGTTATAAACAACCATGCTACTAACGTTACAGCATGCGCTATCAGTACGTGTAATTTCGAGCAGATTTTCGGTAAATTTGACTCTTATACTTGGTATGTTTCATTGTGAATATTAAATATGATACTATAGATGTCGACAGTGACCAAAAATAAGTCTAATTTCGCCTTATATCTTCGCAATTTGCAATGGTTTAAGGATGTTTCGAAGACATGTTAGCCTAACCTTAGACACTTGCTGTTAGGCGAGCAATTCCAGTAAGTATTGTAGTGATCCGAAACATACTAGAATGGTCAGAAAGACTGTTTGATATCCTTAATTTAATCAAAATATTGCTAAGCTGCCAAAATATGGGTATGTACCACAACTTTGCACATGCAAATTTTGTTAGTGGCTATGTACAAGCTGATTCATCTCACTTGTAAAAATTATAAATTTATTTTTATAAAAGCTGTGAATTCGGGTGGCATAATAATACAATTAAGCTTTCAGAGATCAGGGTTTCTTATATATAAGAGGCACAGTGGCGCACCGCCGTTGTCAAATTTAACATCGCCATTGTGAAAATTTTACTGTATTTAATCATAAGTATATCCTGTATCTATGTACCTGGATATAGAAGTATATCAATATATATCCTGTATTTGAATCCATCATTCACATTTCCCCCCCCCCCCAAACCGGGCATTACCTCCTTTGTCTAATTTTCCCTCAGAAGAACCCCTGGAGATGCACAAGTTTGCCAAATTCAGTATCATATATATATATATATATATACTAGCCTGTCATCAAGCTTGGTAGAGATGTATTATCTCATTTTAGAATGCCTATGGAGCGCAAGCTGCTGGTCATGGAAACGATAGAAATTGCTGTATGGTTCGCCACATGAGAGAGAGAGAGAGAACAGTATTTACACCTAGACCATATTCCGTTGTTGAGCCTTTACAAGCAAGACAATCATAATAACAAAGGGAGGAACATAGTGAAAGCAGGGTTAGGCCTTTGGTAAAGTCTGCAGTTCATGTGAAATGAAATGTAAGAAACACTTAAAAAAAAATTTTAATTGTTGAAACAGTAGCTACAACTTAAAATGATTAGTGATTCTATCATGTGAATATTAATCGTTTCCTTATATTTGTGTGGTAAAAGATTCTGTGTCTGCATAAATTGGATATGTGATTGCATGGCAGCTTGGAAAGTAATGCTGCAGCTGGTACACTCACACCTAATATATCATAATGTACTTGTGAATGCACAGGCATATATATAACCAGCCACCCGTACTTTGTAACACTTCACTGTATGTTAGCATGTAAACAGTAATTACTTTTCATTTAAGCTTATCAACAATATTGCTATTAGGATTGGAATCTGGCTTCTGGCAGGCTACATAAATCTAATCAATGTTGCAGGCACAAATGCATTGAACTGATAATTACCTTTATATATATATATAAGGTTAAAAACGTTATATATTGCGGAAATGAAACTTGCTTACTATATCCTGTTTGTCTCGCAATGGGTGGTCAACAAGATAATTGGAGAACACAACGTTTCTTGTGCTACTGCAACACTTCGTCAGGTGATGCGGCGACGTTGCGAGTGGGGGTATATATAGTATATATACCCT
>NW_014577653.1:153115-184539 GCF_000485595.1 Priapulus caudatus | reverse complement strand
TCCAGCCCTGCCCCGATCTGCATGCAAAGTTTTGGTTACAACAATCACAACATCTGGCCAGTCAATTAAAGTGTTAGGGGGTTACGCTCTCTTTCTCCCCCTTCTCCTGTCTCTCTCTCTCGCGCGCGCTCCCCTCTCCATATTTTTTTTGTTTTCGCTTTCTCTCTCTCTCTCTGGCGCACACACCCTCTCTCTCTCTCTCTCTCTCTCTCTCTCTCTCTCTCCCTCCCTCCCTCCCTCTCCCTCTCTCACTCTCTCTCTATGTATCTATATATCAGGAGTTACGTGATATATATGCATGTATAGTTTAGTCCGACTAAAAAACCCTAAAACTTATCATCGACTTTTAGTATGCCTAGGAATTGCAGCAATAAACATTGGCTTACCTCATGCGTTGCTCCATCTAGAGATGAGATATCATTTCAATTTTATAACATGGTTTTATGGTTATTAATGGAAATTGTCTATCTGCCCTTCCAAATTTCACAAATTTCCTGGGGGAACGCCCTCAGACCCCCCTAGCAGGACAGTGCTACGCACACTGTTATCGTGCCTTCGGCATGAATTGAAATATTTCCTCCAAAAACATCTCAACCTGTTCTCATGCCTGTAATGTGTGTGCTCATGAGAGAATTTACTTTTCAGGACACTTCCGTGACTGTGAAATGCTGTAACTTCATCGCAATGGAAAAAGAGCGTGAAACACGGAGAGCTTTCTCTGAACTAGCTTCACAATTACAAGATTCTCAGCCCTCTGCTTCTGGGGAAACCGGAAGTAATGGAAGACGAGAGAGATTCGGGAGTGTGCCACGCGATTTTTCTTTCACCGATCTCCAAAGACGATCTACAATCTCAAAAGATTCTGGTGGACCGGAGGCATCCAGAGATAGTTCAGAAGACAGAAAGCCCTCTGCATTAAAAGAATCACCACCAGAGGGCAGTGCAATGGAAGTACAATATCATAAAGAATGGTGTAGTGTGCAGCAATCTGAGTTGTTTACAGATACCGATGATGTTTTCCTACCTGCAGCACCAAGCAGTGTGCAGGTACAAACGCCATCTGGTGAGCACGTGTACAAGTCATTTCCTTGCAGTGTTGAAGACATGTCTGATAATTGTGCTGGAACTGGTCAACCTCAAATGGTGTGGGAGCAGCAACATGAGCGTCAAGTTTTTGCGCGAGGTAGAAACACTAATCGATTGTGGCTGCCAGTCCAGAATTCCAACGCGTCAGTCGGCACGAGTTCTGGAAGCAGCTGTGGTGATGAAAGTAGTAAAGATGAGTTGTCACCTTTGCCGCAGTCACCGCTGCCACACTGTCCTATGATCTCCCCTGTTCGCAAGCAGTTTGACGCGCTGTTTACGATGGATGATGTCTTGTCACGCCGAAGCAGTTCCACAAGCGTTGGCCACGAAGAAGAGAAGGCCGAAGCCAAGCAGAGCCCTAAGTGGACCTCCACTGAGCTCACTACAGAGAGCGCTGAAGGAAAATTGCCCAGTTGTGATTTGGCTTCACCATCTGCGCTTGATCCCCGGTCTAAAAAGGGATACTTTAGCAAGAAAATTGGTCGTGTAATCGATACAGATGAATTTAATATAGATCTGAAGGTCTCCCGCCAAAAGCTGCTAGAATCAACCAGAGAAGGCTTAGAGCCCTCGAAACAGACAACTAGAGAGATAAGCATAAAGACAGAACCCTATGATTCGGTATTCGATGATTTGGCAGATAATTCTGCTTTCAAATCGGTGAGACCTGGCACGCTGCGATACCGCAGTTTTAGTGAACCAGGCGGTTTCAGTTTAGTACCCAGCCAGTTAGAGCAGCAGGATTCTGGGCAGAAGCGCGGGGCAGAAGCTGAGCGCGTGTGGGAAGAAGAAAGTGAATCTTCGAAAGTCACAAAATTAGGTACAGTAGAAGAGTCTCAGCAGGGTAGGCCTGGAAACGAACCGGCTGATTCAAGAAGACGAGGTCTTCAGATTCATATTAGTCAAGACAGAGGCGATGATGACGAAGCGGGCAACGAGGAAAGGCGACAAGAGCATAATCAAATGTTTATGAGGCCGTGGCTGCTAGGCCCACCCGTGATGCCGCCGTACCATAGTTTGCCTAGTTCGCCTACCCTGGGTTATTTCTCGCTTTCTCCGTCGCCGCGTGAATCGTATTCTGGCGGATTCTTTCATTTTCCGCCCACGGACCATGATGCCTCGGCTTCCTCGTCGCCAATTCGTCCTGAGTCAGGTGTGTTCTCGGAACTCGGGAGCCCCTTCTCTCCAAAGGATGGTGAACGCAGCCCGAGAAGTCCGACAGGGCAGTTTCTTACCGTGCCACACAAAGAGGTATTCTCTCAAGACGCCGGCACTTTGCAGTTCACATTAGGCGGTGCACAACAAGCAGTATTAGGCCTTTCTCCAATGAAGTCAGAAGAGCTTAAGAATATTGGTGGGCTGGACCCCTACCACACAAATGCTCCCAGACTATCTGCTCAAGATTCCGATGTCACATATATATGTCCGATATGTGGACAGATATTCGCCATGTATGACAGACTAGCAAAGCACATTGCGAGCCGACATCGTGGAAGTGACGGTTCGAGGAAAGACACTTCCCCAACTAAATCTCATTATTGCCATGTGTGTAAGCGATCGTTTGCGCGCAGTGATATGTTGACTCGCCACATGCGCTTGCACACAGGCATCAAACCGTACACGTGCAAGGTGTGTGGGCAGGTGTTTTCACGTAGTGACCACCTGAGCACGCATCAGCGTACACACACTGGCGAGAAGCCTTACAAGTGTCCCGCATGCCCCTACGCAGCCTGCCGACGGGATATGATCACACGACACCTGCGCACTCACAACAGGCAAGCCAAGACTGCAGCTGAATCATTGCCCGGCTCCAGCACAGAACCACAAGTGCTCCTCGACCCCGGGCCTGGCCTTCAACCGCCACCACAAGGGCTCACCTGACAACACGACTAACTAGCCTGAGGATTTTCCGGGACCAAACAACTTGGTCATCATACTATGTTCAACATTTTTAGCTATTGTAGTTATTCGTTTATATTCCCAAAGCAAATCCGATGAACTTTAAAGAGACTACTCTAATGAAGTAGACTACAATCATTATTAATTGTAGCTTACAGTAATATTCAATAATAATTCGTGTGCATGGTGACCAAGGGCTACTCACATTCAGCATCATGTGGGCATTTTAGCTGATTGTTTAAAAATGTGATAAGATGTGACGTGTTTATTGACCAAAATGCTTTTATTGGCTATGTATTGTTGGCTTCAACGAAAAGCAGCTGATTAGCTGAGAGAAGATGAATTCTGCACCCGTTATGTTAATGCTCATCTCGGTTCTTTTAATACGCAGGGTCAATTACATTTCCCACTTCAGTGTTGGTGAGTTTACATGTTCACATTCATCTTCATGCTTATCAGTGTGATTCCCTATGTTGAAAGTCATTGTATATATTTTTCACACGTGTATGTGTAACTTGATCACTCCTCTGGCTCTAGTATATGGTGATTAAATTTTGTCAGCTGTGTAAAATAAACAGTGATTGGTACATATGGGGGAGGGGGTTCATTGAAATGGGTATCACTAGTCAAAAGGAATGTGAGCCCACAGAGGAAAATATTTCCCCGTTTTACTGTCTGACTCATGTATTTGACCTCGGCATACGTCTTGTGACGCCTTAAAAATTCTGTTATACATAACAAAAAACCGAAAGCATTTACATTACTGTTTGTACTTGTTTGTTTTGAATTCATAATCTGGGTTGATTCACAGCAGATGTCACTAATTTTTGGAATTTTGGCAGTGATGTCAACTTGTGTCGTGCTGCCGCCCCTCATTTTACTGCAGGCTTCCACTCTCTGAGGGCAGGGAGTACATTAGACTTCATAGCTATAATGCTATTTATACCACTGGGGAATTGGCAATAAATGATCAGGAAGTTGCAATACATGATCAGGAAGTTGCAATACATAACGCAATGTCTGTGACTTTGCACATAAAAACCAGCTTACGTATTGTAAATCCACCTGTCTATGCATTTATTCAACGTCATCGTTGGTATAGAAATTATTATGGACGTTTGGATCATTTACTTATGTAATTGTTTTGGTTGATATACATACATCCATATACTTCTCCTTTAAGGAATCTATCTGAGAGTTGGTGATTGAACAGTTCACTACTAAAGTTCAACACTGAGGATGATGTCACACTTGTAATCACTGAATTTTGTATGTTTAGTTTAAATTGCATGTGCATTTAGAACGCACGTATAATATATATTGCCTAATGCCCACTATAGTGTGCTCTATGTCTGCTTATCATTTCAGTTACCGTCTGTAACGGTTACTTCATGTGCAGGTACGATGTGTACATAAATGCTATGTTTATTACGTGAGATAGTTGTAATGGATACTATTTTACATGTATGTTGAGCTATTGTTGCCAATTATTAATCATTATCACGTTAAATTGTGTTGTCTAGCATTCGCAGAGAATCGTTGTACTTTGTAAATGTTTGTGTTGAAGATGGTGGGACTATTTGTTGGAATGAGCCGTGATCAAGATTTGTTACAAAGTATCAACAGCGGCCGTATTTTGATGTTTAAAATAGTATACGGATTTTATTTGTGATCAGCTAGCTGGTCATAGAATAAAAATGAGATGTTGTTGTACAAATCACGAGCTATTTTGCACGTGAGGCGTAAAGTGATGACTTTTTGACATTTGACGTCAACAAAACGTTATTATTTTGCTGTTTCCTATGTGAATATGCTAATTAATGTGCAGGTATGAATTTGTATCCAATTTTATACTGTTTGTGCATCTGTTCTAGTCAGTTTTTGGCATGTATAGTGTGAGCGGAAGTGTTATATCTAAATAGCATTTACATTTAAAGCATCATCAGGGCTGCACATTACATTTGTGTGGCAATTTTTCATCTGGTGATAATTGAAAAACTCTTTTGTCAGATAAACATGTAATGGATGTTACCTGTTGAGAAAACTATCCACTCGGACGGGAATGTTTTTTACAGGCACGGTACAGAATTTCTCACAGTTTCTAAATCATTACAATTGATCAATTTTAAGGAAAAAATGACGGTGAAAACCATCTGATTTTAACTAGAAATTTGTATTTAGTTGTAACCGAGTTCTCTGTTCACCTACATGTTATCAACCGAACTTGAACAATCCGCGTGTGATTGTACTTCTGAAGCAATGTTATCCAAATACACGAAGAATTTAAGACAAATCTGGATTTGGTTACATATTTTTACAGGCTTCTTATTTGAGATTTTATTGATTACACAAACGCCCTAGTGTAAAACGCTGAGATTATTTTACTAGTAGGAATATTTGCTGTAGTCCTGTGTGTGTGCGTCTGCCAACATCGTACTCTAAATATAGTAGTACGTAATATTTCACATAGAGACAGTTTCAGCGTATGGTTGCAAGTTGTAAAAGGCAATGATGGGTATGTAATTGTTTCAATTTTTTAAAAGCCTATAATTATGACGCGTTATTTTTTATAAAATAATGTAGAAGCCTATATCAAAGTTGCTTTATAATTAATTGCATTTGTGATTGAACTGAAGCGGAGTTTAAAGGGATTCTTTACTCTAGGTTCTAGGGTTATTTTCAGTTAATTTAGGTTAAAATTACGCTACATAAAAAGCTTCATGGTTCAATCACCAGTAGAAATGTTTTAAAAATAACGACTACAATTTGATTACAACGACGGTGGCGCCACTCAAAGCGCACGACCTGAAAAGTTGCGCAAAACTACTTTTCAGCCAAGGGCTACAGACCGAGGGTGTTTCTTATTTATTAATTTAAAAGCAAAAGGATTGTAATATCTTATAAACGACATATAGTTTCAGTTATATTATGGATAAATTTGTCCTAAAATGAACATCGTTCGGTTAAATAGCATTTAGGTATAAATATAGCCTTTGTGATTAGCCCTCGGTCTGTAACGTGCAAAATATATTGGGAAATGCGCAACCTTTTCAGGGTAGCAGCACGGCCGCAGGTGTCAATGGCGCCGTTCAAATTTCGTAGCGTTGATGTATAATTAATTATAACAATTAAATTAGGTACCTGGTAACAAGTACGTGTGGGTATAGGCGATTTGGTAAACAGTAAGTACAGTTGTATGCAGTAAAATCCTAGAGTCTAGTATCCAGGGCCGTACGCAGCAGGGGGGCAGCAGGGGCAGTTGCCCCCCCCCTAGAGATTTTCAGAGTATGCCTTTTAATGGGAGAAATACTGTACGCTTTTAGAAATAAAATAGAAATGTGACAAAAGGTTATCTTAAATCATCAAAGAAATATTACACTTTAAATAAAGAAATGTGAAATTGCGAAACGTTAGGGCATGGGGAGTACCTTTGCCCCCCTACAGAAAATTTCCTGCGTACGGCTTGTCCCTTTAAGTCATAGAGGGGGATTGATATGTAGGCGGTTTCCAACGCGGTACGTAAAAAGTGATCTTAAGGTAGCACGTCTTCTGTTTGAGGGAATGAGAACAACAGGGCAAGAAACCCTATAGTTACTATTCTGGACTTTAGTTATCCGCTCATTATCCCGTGTTCGCGATCTGTAGGCGCATCATGTTACGGTAACGTCATTAGCTTTACCTTTAAATATATCCGCTTAAAGTTATTACGTCACCGTAAATAGTAAAAGTATAACAAATATTTCCACTTTTTCACAAAATGTAAGTAATTCTGTTCACTTTTTATGGTTAAATTGCTGCATTATACTTCCTATTTGACTATATTGTTTAATGTAAACATACACTCGTGACTCATACATAGCCCATAGCAAGCAATTAATGTCAGGATCATAATATCAAATCGTCCAGGTTTTTTGGATTTTTAACTAGTTGAGAAATAATCTTATTAGGTAAGAATTTGACGATACATTCAGTCCCGTTAGTACTTAAAAAATGGCAACAAAATTTAAAAATATATAGACCAGAAAATTAGTGATGTACTCAATTTAATAATAAAAATCCGTCAAACCTCACCAAGTGCATCAGGTCCCGGTAAATTTTTTTTAGCCGACCGTGTATCAAAATTCTTATATGCATCCGCTATACTTCATTTAGTCACGTGTGTATGAAATTAAATTTTCTTATGTAAAAGCCTAATGCCAAACACTATACCAGTACGTATGAGATATGCGTTTGTGCATACGTAGGTTCGTTGTCGCGCGTGTGCATGCGTAGGTGCGTTGTCGCGCGTGTGTGTGCATGCGTAGGTGCGTTGTCGCGCGTGGTTGCATGCGTAGGTGCGTTGTCGCGCATGTGTGCATGCGTAGGTGTGTTGGCTCGCATGTGTGCATGCGTAGGTGCGTTGTCGCGCGTGTGTGCATGCGTAGGTGCGTTGTCGCGCGCGTGTACGTGTGCATGCGTAGGTGTGTTGGCTCGCATGTGTGCATGCGTAGGTGTGTTGGCTCGCATGTGTGCATGCGTAGGTGCGTTGTCGCGCGCGTGTGTGCACGCGTAGGTGCGTTGTCGCGCGCGTAGGTGCGTTGTCGCGCGTGTGTGCATGTGTAGGAGCGTTGTCGCGCATGTGTGCATGTGTTGGAGCGTTGTCGCGCGTGTGTGCATGCGTGGGTGCGTTGTCGCGCGTGTGTGCATGCGTAGGTGCGTTGTCGCGCGCGTGTGTGCACGCGTAGGTGCGTTGTCGCGCGTGTGTGCATGTGTAGGTGCGTTGTCGCGCGTGTGTGCATGCGTGGGTACGCGTGTGCGTGTCGCTGCGTGCATGCATGTTTGGTTCCCATTATGCAGTGTATCCGTGTGTACAGTTACTACAAAACGGTGCTGCAATGCGCGCTGGGTGCGGAAACCAAATCTTTGCTACTTGACTTGCCACATCTCTATTCAAATGTTTTGCCGTCTTGATGTAAACGTATATAAGTAGGCGTATACTGCCTCATTCTCATTATTCTACACATTAGCCTGTTGGGGATAACTATGCAGCAAATAAACGCCCGAATCTTGACAGACAAAATTCTATTTTCTACGATGGAGTAGGCCTACAATGTAATCTGAGTGTAACGTCATTTTGAATAATATTGAAATAATGAAATATCTTAATTAGTTATATATTATTATAGGATATGATGAAAGTAAAGCTATAGCTTCACTGAGGAATAGTACAGTATATATATATTATTATACACCGCCCTCTTTAGATTTATTAGACTGGTGTGCTGTAATGTATATGTTGAGAAATCAATACTAATAAATTAGAAGCGTTAATCTTACGTAGACCCTACTTGCCCGCATACACGAAAACGAACGCGTCATTACTCGCGATCTGCATGGCGATCCACTGTGCTACTGGTTAACGCGCTACTGTATCCCTGTCGGGCCTCGCCAGCTACCTGTAGCTCTTCCGCCTCACACCCATGTTGGAATAGTGATCAGTGTTGACATCCGAAGAAAAGTTACGACGCTGCTGTGTATGAAAAAGGTAGGCTTGTTCTAACTTCTTCGAATATAAGAAGTGTTACTCAGCTCAGAATATAGTTTCACTTATTGCACGCATATTAGTTAGTACGCTATTATTCCGAGTACGGACTGCGTGTACTACGATGTACTGTATGTAGCATACGTGGGACTTGAGCCGGAATAAAGTGTACATACCATAACGTTGAACTGTCAGAGAAGGTTAAATAATATAAAGCTAACCAGGTCACGGCGCATACAGAGCTGGGCTACCACCATGTATATATGTAAATGACAATTCTATGCCGATATTGCTACCACTTTATGGTTGTGGCTATCATGCCATTAATTACACGATTAGTAATACATCTGCATGTACAATTCTGCATGTACGACTACGGGGTCTCCAAAACATGTAGGCGGTATCTGCATGGCGCACTCTGCTGGTTCCATGTAGAATTGGTAGTATTTCGTTTCTGTAACTACTATATTTTATCTGCTAGCTCTCACGAATGAACAATAATGTAACCCGATAGAGTATATGGTTCGGATTACTATACAACACGTACAGTACTTTCCCTACTCTGTTGGTTAGCATCTAGCTAAGTACTCTTCTCCTAGAGAAGGATCGGTTTACGCACAGGCACTTGGAACGTCTCAATAAAAAAAAGGTAAGTAAACACGAAATGTATTTACTACCAAAGTCTTAATGTTTATATATATCTTATAATATATATTTATGTGTCAGTGTGCAGCAGCTATAGCGTGCGGTGTACTTGTGTGTTGCAGATGAGCATTTGACCGGCATTTACAGGTGATTATAGGCAAAATAGAGTAGAGAAAGATTAAGACTTTGGTAGTAAATACATTTCGTGTTTATTTACCTTCTTTTTTTATTGAGACGTTCCAAGTGCCTGTGGGAGGGACTACGCATTTTGCATGACGCGTAGCGAGTATCTTAGAATAATAGCAGCGGCATGCATTGTGCCAATGCATTAGCGAGTCACTTCGCGTTCACAGCAGATATATACTTGGGCATTACTGTATGGGCAAGACAAGGCTGAACCTGTTCTGATTTAGCATCACATCACATTGTCGCACTGTATTCTTAAAAAACCTCTGATATTCTAAATACTGACATGTTTTCCATTCATCCTCTCTGCATGCCCGTGCTGCGTGAGCTATATACATACATGCAGGGGCGTGTACAGGGGGGGGGGCAGGGGGTCCGGACCTTCCCCCCCTCTGCTCGCGCAGAATGTCCATATATTTTTTAATGCACCAGACAAAAATGCCATTGATGCACATATCAAGATGAAGTTATTGTGGTGTCAGATGCGAGGAAAACGCATCTGAGGGGGTCTAATTTCAAAATTTTAGACCCGAGACCCCCCCCCTTCGCCGCGAGCACCTACATTGCTCGTAAGTTTGGGTTATGGTTAGACCCCCCCCCCCTGGTACATATCCTGTACACGCCCCTGACATGAATCCGTTATTCATGCATCATATATATATACATGTTGTACATAACATACATGACATGAACATACGTTATGAATGTTATTCACATACATGTACTTTATATTACTTATAATTAATAAGTTTTTATTTCTAGCTGGGCACATACTGTATGTTATATTTTACACAGTCAATCTATGCGTTATATTTATACATAGTTTTGCCTCCTCTCCCTCTCTCCCTTTCTCTATCCAACTCCTCCGCTTGTCTCCTCTTTCTGTCTTTATATTTGTCACTACCCCTCTGGCTCCTCACTCTCCATGACTCTCTCTCCACCCCCTCCCCCTCTCTCTCCCTCTCCTGCCCTCCCTCTTCTCTCTCTCTCTCTCTCTCTCTCACACACATTCTCTCCCCTCACATCCCTTCCCTCTCTCTCTCCGCCCGCCTCTCTCTCTCTTCTCTCTCTCTATATATATATATATATATATATATATATATATATATATCAGAATTCCTATTATCTACTTCTGATATAATATAATATATTATATAATTTATTAATATTGTATTAATATGATGAACATGTGCGACTTGTGCGTGTATAATATATATATATATACATGATCAACTATTTTCAAATCTAGCATCAATCATTATAATTATGTAATTATATTTAAACCGATACATCGCATTTGTTGCAAGGATAGGCCATTGTGTTGCAGTCGATACTAACACTATGACATATAACTAAATGTATATACAATATAATCGATTTACAATTATAGATGTGGTAGATGCATCAAATATGAGTATAACTACGTTTAATTGTTTCTCTCTCTTTTCTGTAGGCGTATGTTAGGACACAAGTTGATCCACATCGCTGAAAAGAAATTATTCTGTAGTCATGGGTCGCAAGCTGAACCTGGCACCACTTAAACAAGATGAATGTGAGACTATTCTTGCGGTCATACAAAAGGATTTCGACCTGAGAGAGAGAGATAAAAAGCGATTGAGGTAAGTGAGTCCTTCTCGACTCGGAGTGATTACTTTTGCTTTGTTTTCTCTAAGCACGCACCATTATTGCTCATGCTGGATAGCAGCAGAACTATAAGTAGAGGCCCCGCCCGATTGCGGATTCAATCCAACAAAAATATAGTGCTGATCTTTTTTATTGATCATCGTGGATTTCAGAAGAAACCCCCTGTGTGAAATCTGTGCGCAACTATAATTCCACACCACTAGAAAAAGTGGAACTGTCTTCACAATATTCCCATCCAACCAGGTTAATTCAATATTGGTTGAACTGTGAAGAAATTAACCGCAAGTGCAACAAAGATGAGGTCACTTATACATAAGGACCACTATCTTAAGGAAATAATTCAATAAAATCATCAATTGAAGAAAGTCTGTTATTACAAATTATCGGTACCATAGATTCCTATAAACGTTTGAGGATTGTAATGTTGCGTGCGTGCGTGCATCGTGCGTGTGTTCCTTTGTATACGCGTATGTTAGTATAATATGTGCAGTGTCTAATAGGCGTGCACACTTAAGTCAGCCGCCATAAGTCAACAATTGCTGAAATGTGCACGAACAACTAAAAAGTGGGCTTGGCATACTCCCGAAGGCAGTCGCAAGTCGCTACCTGTGTTACAATGCACGTGATAATATAGGCTGCTCACCGCGGGGCCAAGTATATCTGTCATGTGGGTATGCAGGGATGTTCGGATTCGAGAATTGTAGCATGCATTTATGTTTACTCGCAATCATACAGGGCCGTAGGCTGAGCAAATTCCTGGGCGGGGGGGGGGCAGTGGCGGATCCTGGATTTACAATGAGGGGTGAGAAACAGGTGGGGGTCTGGGGGTCTTCCCACAGAAAATGTTGAAAAATGTAGATCGCAGGAGATGGTATTTGAGGCACTTTTGAGTACATGCACAGCCTTCACACTGACTACGACAATTCTTTTTTAGTAGAACAATTTATTTTTTTAATTTTGCTCCGAAATCTAGCCCTCTCCCCCCCGCCGCAGGCTACGGCCCTGATCATGCCAACGTAACAGGATATAATCTTTATAGCATACTGTTTTGCTTGTGTATAGGTTATGTTATTTTGGACATAATATTCATCATTATTATTGTTGTTGACACATATTATTTAATTATCTACTATTCTCATTATTATTCATGCAAGAATGTTATCATGTAGTCACAACATATCAGTTATTTTTAACAGGTAAACATAATATATAATATAAATAATTGGTAATTGCATAAATTTAAGTAAATTGTATGGAAGCCAAGTTTTTTATTGTCATAATATCACTATAGCAGTTTTATGAATAAACGTGAGGTAAGTAACAGCTTGAGGAACGGTTGGAATCGTATGTAGTGTGGAATGCGTGCGTGTGTTGTCGTGTGTGTGTGTGTGTGTGTGTGTGTGTGTGTTGTGCGTGTGCGTGCGTGGCGTGCGTGCGCGCAGCTGGCGTGCGCGCACCACGCCAGTGCGGTTCGTTCGTGGCGTGCGTGCGCGCTCGCGTGTGTATGTATTGATTCTCCATTTATTCTCATGCAGTCAGATGGAATTGAGTTTGAAGCAGAAAATCCAAGAAGCATGCATACTTGGTAAGAAGGGACATTTCAAGGAGAGCCACTGCATCCATTGCTGTTCAACATTCTCATTTTTTTTCTGGAGAAAAAAACTGTGCATCCAGTGCAGTTACTATGTGTGCAAAGAGTGTTCCACGTGGGACAAGCTTGACCAGGCATGGGTGTGCAATGTCTGCGAACGGCAGCGGTATGTACATACCTACTCAAAAAGACATTTTCTTTTATTGTTTAGACTGTTGCTTTATTAACATTGAAATTATTGTGGCTAAGTGGCTAAGTTCAGCAAGGCAACAATTTTACAGTGTTTCTTAAATATAGTTTCAGGTGAAACCAGATAAGAATTCGTGATGCACAATAAAAATTATCTGAAGCTCTTGATGTCTGAAAAATGATAGTGCGCAGTTGTTGATCGCATGTAATCAGGTAGCGTGGGTGCTTGTAACTAGTAGGGAATTTCAAACCGTGGCGGATTAATTGGGCATCTTGTATTCTTATCTGGTTTTAGTTAAGGGGAGGGTATAATTAACTTCATATAGCTACCTCACTCTCCCTGGCTCCCCGTATGCTAGTTCAAAGTGCTGTGGAACGCTCATTCTAACTATGTATTATGTGTGGATCAAGGCGCGTGAGCTACCTCTAGTTACTCACCTTAGCTGGTGATTACTCATTCTGGATTAAAAAAAGAAGATCAAAACCTATTTGAATAGTTCTCAGTCATTGCCATATAGTTGGCATTATATAAAATACTCCCCCCCCCCATAATCTAACTGTTGTCACATAAAAACACATGGTTGTTACATAGTTATTGGAGAAAACATGGCAAAATAGTTTTTAATTGAGCATGGTTAATATTGAAATTTTACCCAAAAATTCTGTTCTGTGAAAATAGTAGGAGGGAAATAAAAAGAGCTGCATGTACCTTGTTGCAGGGACCTGACGTTAGCATGCTGTGATTGGTTCCACATCAACTTTAAACACCGCTTCAGACAATTTGGCAGTGCCAAGGTCGCATCCCAGCTGCAAAATCAGAGCATATGCAGTGATGGTACGTGTGTTCTCATTTTCCTTTTATAGATGATTTATTTAAAGGGATCGTTTACTCTAGGTTCTAGGGTTATTTTCAGTTAATTTAGGTTAAAATTAGGCTACAGAAAAAGTTTCATGGTTCAATCACCATTAGAAATATTATTAAAAAACGTTTTAAAACTAACGACTACAGTTTGATTACAACAACAGTGGCGCCACTCAAAGCGCACGATCTGATAAGTTGCGCAAAACCACTTTTCAGCCAAGGGCTACAGACCGAGGGTGCTCTTCTCTCATTTATTCCAATTTAAAAGCAAAAGGATTTGTTAAATATCGTCATACAAACGGACATATCAGTTCTCAGTCTATCGAATTATGGCAGAAATTTGTTCCTAAAAATGAACATCCGTTCGCGTTAAATTACGCCATTGAAAGGTATAAATATAGCCTTTTGATTGCTGATTAGCCTCGGTCTGTAACGTCAAAATATACTTGTCGGAAAATGCCACGCAACTTCTTTCAATGTAAGCAGCTGGGCACGGCGCAATCGGGTTGTCAATGGCGCCGCACCTTAAATGGTCGATAGCGTTTGATGTATAATTAATTATAACAATGAAATTAGGCACCTGGTAACAAGTACGTGCTGGAGTACTAGGAGATTTGCCTGATAAACAGTAAGCTACAGTTGTATGACAGTAAAATCCTAGACGTCTAGATCCAGGGCCGTACGCAGCAGAGCGGCAGCAGGCCGGCCATATGCCCCCCCTACGAGATTTTCAGAGTATGCCGTTTTAATGGCAGAAATACTGTAACGCTTTTAAGAAATAAAATAGAAATGTGACAGAAAGGTTATCTTAAATCATCAAAGAAAATATTACACTTTAAATAAAGAAATGTGAAAATTGCGAACGTTAGGGCCACAGGGCGGCATGGGATACCTTCTCCCCCTACAGAAAATTTCCTGCGCACGGCTTGTCCCTTTAAGTCTTGGGGGGGGGGATTGATATGTAGGCGGTTTCCACACGCGGTACGCTAAAAAGTGATCTGAGGGAGCACGTCTTTCTTTTGAGGAATGAGAACAACAGGGCAAGAAACCCTATAGTTACTATTCTGGACTATGAGTTATCCGCCCATTATCCGTGTTCGCGATCTGTAGGCGCATCATGTTACGGTAACGTCATTAGCTTTACCTTTAAATATATCCGCTTAAAGTTATTACGTCACCGTAAATAGTAAAAAGTATAACAAATATTGTCCACTTTTTCACAAAATGTAAGTAATTCTGTTCACTTTTTATGGTTAAATTGCTGCCCATTATACTCCTATTTGACTATATTGTTCGATGCTAAACATACACACGTGACTCATACATAGCCCATAGCAAGCAATTAATGTCAGGATCCATAATATCAAATCGTCCAGGTTTTTTGGATTTTTAACTAAATTGAGAAAAAATCTATCAGGTAAGAATTTGACGATACATTCAGTCCCGTTAGCTACTTAAAAAATGGCAGACAAAATTTAAAACAATATATAGACCAGAAAAGTATGATGTACTCATATTAATAATAAAATCCGTCAAACCTCACCAAGTGCATCAGGTCCCGGTAAATATTTTTTTAGCCGACCGTGTATCAAAATTCTTATATATGCATCCGCTATACTTCATTTAGTCACGTGTGTATGAAATTAATTTTCTTATGTAAAACGCCTAATGCCAAACACTATACCAGAACGTGATGAGATATGCGTTTGTGCATACGTAGGTTCGTTGTCGCGCTGGTGTGTGACTGCTCGTAGGTGCGTTGTCGCGCGTGTGTGTGCATGCGTAGGTGCGTTGTCGCGCGTGGTTGCATGCGTAGCGTGCGTTGTCGCGCATGTGTGCATGCGTAGGTGCGCTTGTCGCGCGTGTGTGCCATGCGTAGGTGCGTTGCGCGCGTGTGCATGCGGGGGTGCGTGGTCGCGAGCTGTGGCATGCGCTAGGCTGCGTTGTCCGCGCATGTGATGCATGCGTATAGCGGTGTGTTGCTCGCCATGTGTGCATGCGTAGGTGCGTTTGTCGCGCGTGTGTGCATCGCGTAGGTGCGTTGTTCGCAGCGGTGTACGTGCTGCAGCCGTAGCGTTGTTGGCTCGCATGTGTGCATGCGTAGGTGTGTTGGCTCGCATGTGTGCATGCGTCAGGCTGCGTCTGCTCGCGCGCGCCTGTGTGCACGCGTAGGTGCGTTGTCGGCGCGTTGTGTGCATGTGGTATAGGAGCGTTGTCGCCGCATGTGTGCATGTGTAGGAGGCGTTGTCGCGCCGTGTGTGCATGCGTGGGTGCGTTGTCGCGCGTGTGTCTGTGCAGTCGCTGTTGCATGGTAGTGCGTGTTTCGGCGCCGTGTCGTGCACGCGTAGTGCGTTGTCGCGCCCGTGTGTGCCATGGAGCGCCGCGTGCTGCGCCGCGTGTGTGCATGCCAGTGGCGTATACGCGTTACCGTAGCGTGTCTCTGCGATGCATGCATGTTTGGTTCCCATTATGCAGTGTATCCGTGTGTAGTTACTACAAAACGGTGCTGCAATGCGCGCCTGTGGTGCGGAAATCAAATCTTTAGCTACTTGACTGCCACATCTCTATTCAAATGTTTTGCCGTCTTGATGTAAACGTATATAAGTAGGCGTACTGCCTCATTCTCATTATTCTACACATTAGCCTGTTGGGGATAACTATGCAGCAAATAAACGCCCGCAGATCTTGACAGACAAAAAATTCTATTTCTTACGATGGAGAGGCCTACAATGTAATCTGAGCTGTAACGTCATTTTGAATAATATTGAAATAATGAAATATCTTAATTAGTTATATATTATTATAGGATATGATGAAAGTAAAGATTATAGCCTTCACTGAGGAAGCAGTACAGTATATATATTTTATTATACACCGCCCTCTTTAGATTTATTAGACTGGTGGCTGTAAGGAATGTGAGAAAATCAATACCAATAAATTAGAAGCGTTAATCTACGTAGACCCTACTTGCCCGCATACACGAAACAACGAACGGCGTCATTACTCGCGATCTGCATGGCGATCCACTGTGCTACTGGTTAACGTGCTACTGTATCCCTGTCGGGCCTCGCCAGCTACCTGTACTCTTCCGCCTCACACCCATGTTGAATAGTGATCAGTGTTGACATCCGAAGAAAAGTTACGACGCTGCTGTGTAGAAAAAGGTAGGCTTGTTTCTAACTTTTCGAATATAAGAAGTGTTACTCTGCTCCAGATATAGTATTCACTTATGCGCGCCATATTAGTTAGTAAGCTATTATCCGAGTACGGACTGCGTGTACTACGACGTACTGTATGTAGCATACGTAGGACTTGCAGCCGAATAAAGTGTACATACCATAACGTTGAACTGTCAGAGAGTGTAAAATTAATAAAATGCTAACCAGGTCACGCGCATACAGAGCTGCGGCTTACCACATGAATATGTGTAAATGACAATTCTATGGCCGATATTGCTACCACTTATGGTTGTGGCTATCATGCCATTAATTACACGATTAGTCAATACATATGCATGTACAATTCTGCAGTGACGACTACGGCGTCTCCAAAACATGTAGCGGTATCTGCATGGCGCACTCTGCTCGTTCCATGTAAATTGGTAGTATTTCGCGTTTCTGTAACTACTATATCTTTATCTGCTTGCTCTCACGAATGAACAATAATGTAACCGCAGTAGAGTATGGTTCGGATTACTATACAACACGAAACAGTACTTTCCCTACTCTGTTGGTTATGATATTGCATCTAGCTAAGTACTCTTCTCTAGAGAAGGATCGCGTTTACGCACAGGTACTTGGAACGTCTCAATAAAAAAAAGTAAGTAAAAACACGAAATGTATTTACTACCAAAGTCTTAATGTTTATATATATTCTTATAATAATATTATGTGTCAGTGTGCAAGCAGCTATAGCTGCCGCGTGTACTTGTGTGTTGCAGATGAGCATCTGACCGGCATTTACAGGTGATTATTAGGCCCAAATTAGAGTAGAGAAAGATTAAGACTTTGGTAGTAAATACACATTTCGTGTTTATTTACCTCTTTTTTTATATTGAGACGTTCCAGTGCCTGTGCGAGGACTACGCATTTTGCATGACGGTAGCGAGTATCTTAGAATAATAGCAGCGGCATGCATTGTGCCAATGCATTAGCGAGTCACTTCGCGTTCACAGCAGATATATATACTTGGCATTACTGTATGGGCAAAAACAAGGCTGAACCGTTCTGGATTTAGCATCAACATCACATTTGTCGCACTGTATTCTTAAAAAACCTCTGATATTCTAAATACTGACATGTTTCCATTCATCGACTCTGCATGCCCGTGCTGCGTGAGCTATATACATACATGCAGGGCGTGTACAGGGGGGGGCAGGGCGTCCGGACCTTCCCCCTCTGCTCGCGCAGAATGTCCATATATTTTTTAATGCACCAGACAAAAATTGCCATTGATGCACATATCAAGATGAAGTTTATGTGGTGTCAGATGCGAGGAAAACGCATCGAGGCGGGTCTAATTTCAAAATTTTAGACCCGAGACCCCCCCCCCCCTTCGCCGCGAGCACCTACGTTGCTCGTAAGCTTCTGGGTTACGGTTAGACCCCCCCCCCTGGTACATATCCTGTACACGCCCTGACATGAATCCGTATATTCATGCATCATATATATATACATGTTGTACATAACATACATGACATGAACATACGTTATGAATGTTATTCACATAGCATGTACTTTAATATTACTTTAATTAATAAGTTTTTATTTCTAGCTGGCGCACATACTGTATGTTATATTTTACACAGTCAATCTATGCGTTATATTTATACATAGTTTTGCCTCCTCTCCCTCTTTCCCTTTCTCTATCCAACTCCTCCGCTTGTCTCCTCTTTCTGTCTTTATATTTGGTCACTACCCCTCTGGCTCCTCACTCTCCATGACTCTCTCTCCACCCCCTCCCCTCTCTCTCCCTCTCCTGCCCTCTCTCTTCTCTCTCTCTCTCTCTCTCCGCTCTCCTCTCTCTCTCTCTCTCTTTCTCTTTCTCTCTCCTCTACTCTTCTCACACACATTCTCTCCCCTCACTATTCCCTCCCTCTCTCTCTCCTCCTCCCTCCTCCTCTCTCTCTCTCTCTATATATATATATATATATATATATATATATATATATCAGAATTTCCTATTATCTACTTCTGATATATATAATATATTATATAATTTATTTAATATTGGTATATAATATGATGAACATGTGCGACTTGTGCGTGTATAATATATATATATATACATGATCAACTATTTTCAAATCTAGCATCAATCATTATAATTATGTAATTATATTTAACCGATACATCGCATTTGTTGCAGGATAGGACATTGTGTTGCAGTCGATACTAACACTATGACATATAACTAAATGTATATACAATATAATCGATTTACATTATAGATGTGGTAGATGCATCAAATATGAGTATAACTACGTTTAATTGTTTCTCTCTCTTTCTGTAGGCGTATGTTAGGACACAAGTTGATCCACATCGCTGAAAAGAAATTATTCTGTAGTCATGGGTCGCAAGCTGAACCTGGCACCACTTAAACAAGATGAATGTGAGACTATTCTTGCGGTCATACAAAAGGATTTCGACCTGAGAGAGAGAGATAAAAAGCGATTGAGGTAAGTGAGTCCTTCTCGACTCGGAGTGATTACTTTTTGCTTTGGTTTTCTCTAAGCACGCACCATTATTGCTCATGCTGGATAGCAGCAGAACTATAAGTAGAGGCCCCGCCCGATTGCGGATTCAACTCCAAAAATATAGTGTGATCTTTTTTATTGATCATCGTGGATTTCAGAAGAAACCCCCTGTGTGAAATCTGTGCAACTATAATTCCCACACCACTAGAAAAAGTGGAACTGTCTTCACAATATTCCCATCCAACCAGGTTAATTCAATATTGGTTGAACTGTGAAGAAAATTAACGCAAGTGCAACAAAGATGAAGGTCACTTATACATAAGGACCACTATCTATAAGGAATAATTCAATAAAATCATCAATTGAAGAAAGTCTGTTATTACAAATTATCGGTACCATAGATTCCTATAAACGTTTGAGGATTGTAATGTGTGCGTGCGTGCGTGCATGCGTGCGTGTGTTCCTTTGTATACGCGTATGTTAGTATAATATGTGCAGTGTCTAATAGGGCGTGCACACTTAAGTCAGCCGCCATAAGTCAACAATTGCTGAAATGTGCACGAACAACTAAAAAGTGGGCTTGGCATACTCCCGAAGGCAGTCGCAAGTCGCTACCTGTGTTACAATGCACGTGATAATATAGGCTGCTCACCGCGGGGCCAAGTATATCTGTCATGTGGGTATGCAGGGATGTTCGGATTCGAGAATTGTAGCCATGCATTTATGTTTACTCGCAATCATCAGGGCCGTAGGCTGAGCAAATTCCTGGGCGGGGGGGGGCAGTGGCGGATCCTGGATTTCAATGAGGGGGTGAGAAACAGGTGGGGGGTCTGGGGGTCTTCCCACAGAAAATGTTGAAAATGTAGATCGCAGGAGATGGTATTTGAGGCACTTTTGAGTACATGCACAGCCTTCACACTGACTACGACAATTCTTTTTTAGTAGAACAATTTATTTTTTTAATTTTGCTCCGAAATCTAGCCCCCCCCCCGCAGGCTACGGCCCTGATCATGCCAACGTAACAGGATATAATCTTTTATAGCATACTGTTTTGCTTGTGTATAGGTTATGTTATTTTTGGACATAAATTCATCATTATTATTGTTGTTGACGACATATTATTTAATTACTACTATTCTCATTATTATTCATGCAAGAATGTTATCATGTAGTCACAACATATCAGTTATTTTTAACAGGTAACATAATATATAATATAAATAATTGGTAATTGCATAAATTTAAGTAAATTGTATGGAAGCCAAGTTTTTTATTGTCATAATATCACTATAGCAGTTTATGAATAAACGTGAGGTAAGTAACAGCTTGAGGAACGGTTGGAATCGTATGTATGTGTGGAATGCGTGCGTGTATGCGTGTGCTTGTGTGTGTGTGTGTGTGTGTGTGTGTGTGTGTGTGTGAGGTGGTGGTGTGTGTGTGTGCGTGCGTGCGTGCGTGCCGTGCGTGCGTGCGCGGCTCGCGTGTGTATGTATTGATTCTCCATTTATTCTCATTGCAGTCAGATGGAATTGAGTTTGAAGCAGAAAATCCAGAAGCATGCATACTTTGGTAGAAGGGACATTCAAGGAGAGCCACTGCATCCATTGCTGTTCAACATTCTCATTTTTTTCTGGAGAAAAAACTGTGCATCCAGTGCAGTTACTATGTGTGCAAAGAGTGTTTCACGTGGGACAAGCTTGACCAGGCATGGGTGTGCAATGTCTGCGAACGGCAGCGTATGTACATACCTACTCAAAAAGACATTTTCTTTTATTGTTTAGACTGTTGCTTTATTAACATTGAAATTATGTGGCTAAGTGGCTAAGTTCAGCAAGGCAACAATTTTACAGTGTTTCTTAAATATAGTTTCAGCGTGAAACCAGATAAGAATTCGTGAATGCACAATAAAAATTATCTGAAGCCTCTTGATGTCTGAAAAATGATAGTGCGCAGTTGTTGATCGCATGTAATCAGGTAGCGTGGGTGCTTGTAACTAGTAGGGAATTTTCAAACCCGTTGCGGATTAATTGGGCATCTTGTATTCTTATCTGGTTTTAGTTAAGGGGAGGGTATAATTAACTTCATATAGCTACTCACTCTCCCTTGGCTCCCCGTATGCTAGTTCAAAGTTGCTTGTGGAACGCTCATTCTAAACTATGTATTATGTGTGGATCAAGGCGCGTGAGCTACCTCTAGTTACTCACCTTAGCTGGTGATTACTCACTCTGATTAAAAAAGAAGATCAAAACCTATTTGAATAGTTCTCAGTCATTGCCATATAGTTGCCATTATATAAAATACTCCCCCCCCCCCATAATCTAACTGTTGTCACATAAAAACACATGGTTGTTACATAGTTATTGGAGAAAACATCGCAAATAGTTTTTAATTGAGCATGGTTAATATTTGAAATTTTACCAAAAATTCTGTTCTGTGAAAATAGTAGAGGGAAATAAAAAGAGCTGCATGTACCTTGTTGCAGGGACCTGACGTTAGCATGCTGTGATTGGTTCCACATCAACTTTAACACCGCTTCAGACAATTTGGCAGTGCCAAGGTCGCATCCCAGCTGCAAAATCAGAGCATATGCAGTGATGGTACGTGTGTTTCTCATTTTTTTTATAGATGATTTATTTAAAGGGATCGTTTACTCTAGGTTCTAGGGTTATTTCAGTTAATTTAGGTTAAAATTAGGCCTACAGAAAAAGTTCATGGTTCAATCACCATTAGAAATATTATTAAAAAACGTTTTAAAACTAACGACTACAGTTTGATTACAACAACAGTGGCGCCACTCAAAGCGCCGATCTCGATAAGTTGCGCAAAACACCTTTTCAGCCAAGGGCTACAGGACTCGAGGCGTGTTCTTTATTTATTAATTTAAAAGCAAAAGGATTGTAATATCTTATAAACGACATATAGTTTCAGTTATATTATGGATAAATTTGTCCTAAAATGAACATCGTTCAGTTAAATAGCATTTAGGTATGAATATAATTGTACCTTTGTGATTAGCCCTTGGTCTGTAACGTGCAAAATAAATTGGCAAATACGCAACTTTTTCAGGGTGGCAGCACGGTCGCGGGTGTCATGGCGCCGTTCAAATTTTGTAGCGTTGATGTGTAATTCATTATGACAATTAAATTAGGTATCTGGTAACAAATACGTGTGGGTATAGACGATTTGTTATACAGTAAGTACAGTTGTATGCAGTAAAATCCTAGAGTCTACTATCCCTTTAACGTTATACCAAGAGCTAGTTATGAGTCACTTCTGAATCCGCATCCTAATATTTTAAATCTTTATAAACAACCTTTCATGGCTATGTATCTTTGTGGCTATTAACAACACATCTGAAATTTCAACCAGGTGACAGTGACAGTCTGGACGAAGTAGAGATAGAGTTACGGGAGCATACAGAAAACCTAGTCGAAAATGTTGTTGGCAAGGGTCTTAACTCTGCACCAATAGGACAGATGTATCACAATGAACAGTGTAAGTATGCTAGTATAGTGACGCTAGGATGGTGCGTACCCATATAAACTGTTGTGTTTGAACTTGGTGTTAATTTGTATTTATCTCAGTATTGTTGCATGGGCATTGCAGACTAACCCATTAACACGTTTGCACATTATGTTTGCAAAGAGATGTAATTCACATGCACATGTACCTATATGTATTGATCCATTAACGTTGCTAACATAGGTGTGGGCTGTAACTTTCACAGATGATAAGTTCGTAGAAACCTACTTTGATAGCCTGAGAAATGCTTTGATACAGCTAACTGTATGCCTGCGATCCATTATCAGTGGTACGTAAGTGCATGAGTTATCCAATTATATTCAGTAACATTACAAGGAATGGCAGAAATGTATGCCTGTATGCTTTTGTGTGTGTGTGCGTTTCTATGTTTATTTATTCTCCTACAATATATATATATACATATATATGTAATGTATATGTGTGTGTGTGCGTGCGTGCGTGCGTGCGTGCGTGCGTGCGTGCGTGCGTGCGTGCGTGCATGCGTGCGAGCGTGCGTTCGTGCGTGCGTGCATGCATTCGTGCGTGCGTGTGCATGTGTGTGCATGACGTGTGTGTGCGTGCATGCATGCGTGCGTGCCTTATGGAGAAGCCATGATCAAAACAGAAACGGGAGGAAATTTGGCCAATATATCTTATATTGTAAGGTTATAAGGTATTCTTGCTGAAATATGAAAAGTTCTGTGATAATGCATAATACATTTTTAGAATATTTAATCTGCAGCTGACTTTTGGTTGAACTCAGTCAATTATTAAAACATCAAAAATTCTCACCATCAAATGAAATTTATGCATCTTGCTTAAAATTATTGTGCAAGATGATGTGCGTTGTGACGAGAAAAAATCGCCAGACAACCACAAATTGATGGTGGTGTTGTAAATTAATATGCCACAGCTAAAAGTGTCTAGAAAGGTAAGTGTGATGTGTAAGTGCACAGCTCGTTTTTGCGGTAAAGTAAGTTTTTTATACTAGCTTGCTGAGCGTTATTTGTTGTCCAGATGGTGGTGTACCTAATATCAATGATCCCATGCAAAGTCATGTGCTTGTGAGGAAAGTCATTCACCAGATTGTCGACGAGGTGTCTAGCTTATCAGTATTCGAGGTGAGTTAATTATTCTAGTGAAAGATATTTGCATGATGTGATTAAGATCAGTTAAACTAGACAAATGAGGAATAGTGTGCTCTGTGATTGGTGTGGTCTGTAAAAGGATGGAGAGGTCTATGCTTTTAATTAATACTGTGCTGTGATGTTTAACAAGATTATATCTATGATTTTAATTAGTGCAATGGGCTTTAACAGGATAGGGAAGTCTGTGATGAGAACTCAGCAAATGCACTGCAGGTATATGAGGACTTGTTAGCATCTGCTATCATCAATAAGGTACAATTCAAATTTAATTTTAATGCAAAATCTGGTGTTACATGACGCTGTCTCTCAGTATTAGTCAGACAGAGATGCCAACCACTACGATTTATTCGTATTTTATACGAATTTCTATTTCTTTTGCACCACTACTACCAGTTTGTATCAAACTACGAATTTCACTGTGATCGAAAAATAAAATAAAATAATTATTGTCATTTTTGACCCTCAGAATGCAGGAAATGGCATCTCAGAATCAACAAATTTTCCGGGGGGCATGCCGGACTCCCCTAGCAAACTCGGGTCACTACGTGACCCTCGAACTACTAATTTGATGGCCAGAAACTACAGATTGCTTCAAATACGTGTTGGCATCTCTGGTCAGATCTAAAACTTTCAAACAATGAAATTGTGAAAAACGTGTGATGCTCATGAAAATCAGCTTTCCCAAGGATTCCAGTTCAGCTTTCTTTGAGGTTTGGAACTCTCTTTGATCCTGGGCCATGATGCTTTTAGTGGTTATGTTTAACTCTCATGAGTCTTCAGTATGTCTGTAATTACTGAATGAAACTAATGAAACTTAGTAATATATAAACTCTTACATCAAACGTGTTATATTGCACAGGTAATATTAATTAGATGGATTCGAATCAGTGCTGAGGGCAATTATTAATGATCGTGATTCTCATTCAACCATATTTAGTATACCATATACATCCTATCACCAACCAGCTGTCTGACACTCAACTTGATTACGCACAGTCAAATTGTGACACACACACACCAGACAGTTTGTAATAACTCTTTCATTTGATGCACTTGTGTATATATCTGTAAGGAAAGGCAAAATGCCAGTACACCATACACAATGTCAATTAATATGTGATGATAATGCTAAACCATTGCAGTGTGTACGCGTTACCCTGCGCTAAATACGCGCTAGTTAAATTTAGCTAAATTTCGATATAGGCATGCACATAGCCTTGTTTGGGTCACATAAAAGTACAGTAACTGTCTGCTGAGTGACGCAACAAGCTAAACTGAGCATGCGCAGTCAACCCGTGCTAACTTAGCCTGGTTCAGCATTTTGTGTCTGTATACTGTGATTTAGCACGCCTGGCCCGGGCGTGGCTCAGACTAGTTTGATGTAGGATAACATTTTGCAGTCTGTATGGGGTATTAGACTTATCAGCCTAGTTTATTTAAACAACTCTACAACTCAGTGACCACTATGCAAATGAAGTCCTCTTGAGTTTAGGTCCCTGTTTTGAAGTTATTGTCATTGAGTGTGTTCTGTATTATGCTTGCATACATGACTCAAGAGGATTTATCAGCTTTATGCCTGATGGTATGATAATTTTGTCAGGTTGTCTATGACTATCAGCTGCAGCAAGCAGAGAAAGTTCATGAAGATAAGCGCATGGAACAGTTGCAAACTACTAATGTCACTGAGGAAGTTGGCAGAGATCTGGGCAAGAGGTCATCTCATTCCATTGCTCTTGGTGAAAGTGTTAGTATAATATTGCTTGCTTTTAGGGATAATTAAAGTTGAACATTATTTAATATCTATTCCCATACCTTCATGCTATTTATGATTGATCAATTTGAAGTGTGTTAACACTGTCATTGCAGTATTAAAGTTCAGTGGCTTCAATGTTTTAAGAACTTCTATAGATGTGCATATATGTATGTATCGTAATCATTAACAGAAACACTAGCATTTGAGATTTTTGTAGACTTAGTAAAGTACAAGTAATAGTCTTTTTTGATAGTCAGGAAGTTAGGTATGTGTTAGGTATGTGTTAGGTGTACAAATTTTCATGCTGCTTCACTGCAAGATGATTAAGCTTTGCAGTTTTACTAAGTTATCTTTTCTCAAAAAGATAACTGGGTTGACAGTTACATATTTTTTCTTATAGACGTCAATGCAGAATGGTAGCTTAGTAGAGCGCACGAGGGATGACTTCATGATTGCATCACTGGATAATGAGGATGAAGTGGATTCACACTGGGAGGGGCTCGATCACCTCCAGTATCATAAGGTATGACTCTCATTTAGGCCATCATAGGATGGATAATGCACTCGATGTGAGAAGAGTTATAGAAGATATATAATTTCAGTGAGAGCAGTGGAATTATCAGTGGTTTAGTGCATGCTCAAAATTATTTGGCTCTCCCTCCCTGTGAGTGTGCGTGCGTGTGTGCATGCCTGCATGCATGCGTGCATGTGCTTTTGCTCTTTTTCTCTCTTGCTGGCTCTCTCACTTCTCCCATTTCTCTGCCTCTCTCTTCCTGGCGCCTTGATAAATAACTAAAGTGAGTGGACATCTCGTTTTAGGTTAAATTGCCCACAATAACACTTGGGTTAGACGATCAGGAAGCTATAGAAAACTGGTACTTTAAGAATGAGCAGAATCTTCTCACTTCATACACGACAAGAAAAGGCATGGAGTACAAAGTTGCACGAGACCTGGAGGAGTCGGTGTACATGTATGTCCCTGAACAGATGGACATAGTGAAGCCAAGAATTGGAGACAGGTTACTTATTTAATATTTACTGTTACACTAATGTATATTTTAATGTTTAATCCATCACTGTATCAAAACACATTTTATTATGCCTCTGACTATATTATTGCTTCGATACAATCAACTGTATGATAAAAATTTGGAACACATATAGTGAAGGTGAAGTCCTGTTTACACATACGTAAATAGTAGTCATCAAAGGCAACCAGCTTGGCATGAGTTTGCCAGGATGCGATTTTCTCATACGTTGTTTTCCAATTAGGGACGTTGATGAGATCATTGAGCTGGCAGAAGCGGATGCGATAGAATCAACTTTTGATTTTGATATAAAAGCCTCACAGGAGTTTCATGAGAACAACATTGTTAATTTTGAGCACTGGCGGCAGGACCGCACAGCAGTGAGAAGACAAGATAAAGACCATCTGCTACTTGACACTTATGGGTGAGTGAATTACACAACAGGGTTGTACGAAGTTCTTCTAACCTGATGGGCAACAGGTTCTTTTTAATGACAGTTTTACTCTGTCAGTTCTGAATGTTATAAATGATGGATGTGTAGTGAAGTATGGTTGATGATGAGTGCAGTATAAAAGTTTTTGTTATAAGAAAAATGAAATAAATAATAATATTGATGTTGTATATAACAGTGGAGTATTTGGGGAATATCATGATGATGTCGACTACATGCGCGCAGAAATGGCTGCTCAGCGCGCCATGCAAGCAGAAGAAACAAACCGTTCCTTGGATGTTACGTATGCCAGGTAAAAACCGAAAATGATTGCGTTCCTGCGAGCGTTTGTATTCTTGATTTCAAATTTGTGAAATGTTGATAAATTATGGCATGATATCCTTCAGGTAAAATAGTTATGTAGACTATTTGCTCATTAATGCTATAAATAAAAATGTAGGTACTCGCTAACACGGCTGAAACCACCAGCTCGGAGGGCCGGTGTTTTGCCAATGTTACTGGGCCTCCAAATAATTTGCCGGCATATGCCGATGGGCCAGTGCTAATTTCGCGACCTGAAATTATGTTACAGGAAAGTTTGATCGCAGACCATAAGAAATGATGTTAGAGGTAAAACCTGAGATGCATAAGCAATACTGTTTTTTAGCTTGCCACGAGAGATAAGCAAAGAATCGCTGGAGACAAGTACAGTGCACTCAGAAGACTCAAGACGACTTTCTGTCAGTTCATCTCTGTTCACCGACATGCTTGAGGATGGCAGCTTCTCTAAACAGGTGTGTTCAGCTTCCACGTGCTAGAACAGGGGTTCTTAACCTGTGGTCCATGGACCCCTGTGGGGTCTGTGGATGGGCTTCAGGGGGTCTGTGAACCCCATTGTATGCAAAATTTTGTGTTCATATGCTTATGTGCATTTTTCTGAGGAGGGGTTCGTAGCTTTCACCAGATTCTCAAAAGGGTCCATGACTCTGAAAAGGTTAAGAACCACTGTGCTAGGGTCTTCTTCACTGAACAGGCAGTGATGTCCATGATAACATGTCAGCCCATGTTCTCATTTGTCTTTTCGTTACTTTTGCTCTATATTTTTAGAAAAATCAGTTTTTATTCTGGAAAATTGTGGTAATTTTATAAAATAAACAAAATTATTCCTTATTACTCCTACTCCTACTGCTACACCTACTCCTACTGCTACTCCTACTCCTACTCCTACTGCTACTCCTCCTACTCCTACTGCTACTCCTACTCCTACTGCTACTCCTACTCCTACTCCTACTGCTACTCCTCCTACTCCTACTGCTACTCCTACTCCTACTGCTACTCCTACTCCTACTCCTACTGCTACTCCTCCTACTCCTACTGCTACTCCTACTCCTACTGCTACTCCTACTCCTACTGCTACTTCTCCTCCTACTCCTAATCCTACTACTCCTACTACTGCTACTCCTACCCCTACTGCTACTTCTACTCCTCCTACTCCTCCTACTCCTACCCCTACTGCTACTCCTACTCCTACTCCTACTCCTACTTCTACTCCTACTCCTACTCCTACTCCTACCCCTACTCCTACTCCTACCCCTACTGCTACTGCTGCTCCTACTACTCCTACTACTGCTACTCCTACCCCTACTGCTACTCCTACTCCTACTGCTACACCTACCCTACTCCTACTCCTACTCCTACTCCTACTCCTACTCCTACTCCTACTACTCCTACTCCTACTCCTACTCCTACTCCTACTGCTACTTCTACTCCTACTCCTACTCCTACTCCTACTCCTACTCCTACTCCTACTCCTACTCCTACTCCTACTCCTACTCCTACTCCTACTCCTACTCCTACTCCTACCCCTACTGCTACTGCTACTGCTACTGCTACTGCTACTGCTACTGGTAGGGGTAGGAGTAGCAGTAGCAGTAGCATTAGTAGTAACAGTGGCAGTAGCAGTAGCAGTAGCAGTAGCAGTAGCAGTAGTGCTACTCCTACTCCTACTCCTACTCCTACCCCTACTGCTACTGCTACTGCTACTGCTACTGCTACTGCCACTGTTACTACTAATGCTACTGCTACTGCTACTTCTACTGCTAATAATATTAATAATGAATTCCATCTGCCAACACTTGCACGCTGCAACTGCTGTATACCCACAAATTTGATATGATCAAATAAAAATGTAAATATATAGCAGCCAGGATTATGAAAGCAGAAGGCATTTTCTTGTACAGCTCACTGATATTAAATAAGCTAATCCTATTAAAATAAGCTAATGAAAATTACAATAGCAGCCTGGCTGTGATTAATATTAAAATATCATATCAGGAGGGTCTATTATGCTACTCCTGATCATATAAACCTATAAGCTGGTTGTTACAAAATAAAGCCATGCCTTATTTAAATTAAACCTGTAATCTATGCTTGGCTTTGTTTAATGCTTGGCCCAGATTTTAGGAACCCTGGACAGTGGATCTAAAAAATCACTAGCGAGTGCAAGTGTGATGTACAAGCAGTCGTGTCGTTTGATGTGTATTAACTGTCTAAAGGAGAATGCTGGGTGCTTTAGCAACAGTCATGGGTGGGAATATAAAAGGTGATCATGTACCTTTAGTGGTTGGTAGCCCTGCCCTACTCCCCCACCACAGTTATATGTCAGTTTAAGTCGATCAATTTAGAATTAGGATTGCCATGGTCAGCTTCTATTTAGCTAACTGGGTACACCTGTACACACTGGACTTTAGACAAGTTGGATGTAGTATAACGGCAGGGAGTCTGAATATTCTGTGGGCATTCTCTGTAACCATATGCTCTGTATACATATGAATTAAATAAATAGGTATTCCATTCCTTTGCATGAGCTGTGTGGCCAATTGGGCCTGTTTAACTGATGAAAGTTCAGATTTTCGGTTCAGTCCAGTTTCAGGTCAGACATTCATTGAAAGAAATGAACAACACAAATTCTGCAATATTTCAGCCAACAACAGACCCTGCATTTAGAATGAAGCCACGAGACTGCTTGATAAAGGTGGGGGAGCCAGTCCGATTCAAGACCAGAGTGAAAGGAACACAGCCTATAGGTGCTATATTTTATCCTTACTATACCCAGGCATAAATCATATAACTGATTTACCTGCGGGCATTTATGTGACGTGACTATAATCGTGTTGTAAGTAAAAGACTTGCATTTTAACACGATTGCTGACATATAATTTGTTATAATATACTTATGTTGATATAAACACAGGTGTACGCAGTGATATTGTTATTCTTTCTTCTGTTGAAGATGTGTTTTGGTACCGAGTAAGCGAGGAAGGGACGAAAGAATTGGACGGCGAACAATATCACACATACTGCGATGAAGGCGTGCACTATCTGGAGATATATGACACAAGTTCTAAGGATGCTGGCGAATATATGTGTGTGGCTGTCAATGAAATGGGGGAGTGCAGCAAATTCTTCATGCTAAACATCAGAGGTAAACTAATCAACTAATGTAAGACTATTACCAGTATTATCAGGGCTGTAGCCTGTGGGGGTGGGGGGGGGGCAAGCTGCCCCCCTAGATTTTGGAGCAAAATTAAAAAATAAGCTTAGCTAATAATCGTAAATATCGCTAACGTGATTTCTTTGGTCACTTATCCGTGAAAGCCTTGTCTCAGACCCACCCCTACCACACTATGGACGTTGATCAGGATCTGTGCCCGTCGCTCATCATTACACAGTTGAGTAATGAAATTTAGCCACTTCTAGGAATTGACTGCCCTGATTATTGTGCTTCTTGTAGATGGACATTTTCGGCCCTTGAAGGATGACTAATATGTCTGTACTAACAGTGTAACTCAGGCATGTAAGGCATGCAGTACATGCGAAGAATACATCATTATCAGGGTTACGGGTTCTAGAAGTTTCTCCAATTATTATTCTCTTGCCCAAATGTGCCTATAGTTCCAGTATATATGTATATACATACGCACTCACGCACGCACGCGCACACACAGAAAAATATTAAAGGAATAATAGGTCCATTGATTATGCAATGTTGACGAATGCTAGAGTAACTGGCACCTTGTGTAGTTAATAAGTACATTACCTTATAGCCAAACGCGTATTAGTTTGTCCAATATCACTGCTGGTTACTAAGAAATGTCTAATTGAAATCCGCAGTCCAAAAATCAGTTGTTTACAGTTTTAAACCGCTGCCGGTGAAGCGGGTGTG
>NW_014577653.1:135615-150615 GCF_000485595.1 Priapulus caudatus | reverse complement strand
GGCATGGTATGGCATGGCATGGGATGTCATGGGATGAGATGGGATGGGATATGGGATGGGATGGGATGGGATGCGGTGCGATGGGATGGGATGGGATGGCATGGCATGGAATGGATGGATGGATGCATGCATGGATTCATGGATAGATAGATAGTTAGATTTTTTGGGGTATTTTCCTTTCAACCAAGCGGTCACCAACTGAGTAACGCCCGGCACTGATTTCCCCGGGCAACGCCGGCTATCCCGCTAGTATATATATATATATATATATATTTATATATATACACTTTAGTATGTGAATGAGTTTAAACAATCTGACTGTCATCTAAAGTATGCATATATTTCAATTAATAGAGAGCGATGAGCAGGAGCAGGCACCGCAATTCAAATTGAAGTTGCGCAACCAGAAAGTTACTGAGGGTGGCCCGGCTGAGTTCATGTGCATTGTGACGGGATATCCTATACCCTCACTTAACTTCTATAGGAATGGCAAGAGAATAGCAAACTGTGATCGCTACACAATTGGTAAGTAAATACATATGTTTCTTTCATATGGTAAATTGTTGCTTTAGTCAGATCCGATTTTTGGTTCAGCAAACTGTAGATGAGCCTTCTCGTCCCCATCGTCTGTATGCCAGTATGGTAGAAAGATCTTTACTGACGTAATGTTGAACACATGTGAGTAATTTCTGATGCAGTGCCTTTTTTACTATGTTTATCACTCACAGTATTAGCTAAGTTCTTTTAAAGGCTTTTTCATATCCATAGATTCTTAACTTATTGACGCTTGTTTATCCACCCTTTATTAAGTAGCAAACATATTTTTATTACCGATTGAAACTTGAGGTTGGTTTTCACTGCATATACATGTATATTATTGTAATAACACTGATGTGGCAGAAATTACACCTATTCACTTTATTCTCCATGCTTGTGTCTTGATTTCAACTACATAAAATATCATTTAAAACTTATCAAAAAATAGAAATTTGAAAAAATATTAAAAAACGAAACTGGATCGGTGGGCAATATATAAGTTCCATTACCTGAAATGCAGAGAGTCTCGGAGGAGGGGAGTGGACACTTGTCATCCACCCAACGACCTTGATTGACAATGCTATGTTTATGGCTGTGACGAAGAACCGACTAGGGAAAGAGGAGTGCTCTGCGAACCTAACCGTGGTCTCCAAAGGCAAGGCAGTCATCTACATGTAAAATCTAGATTTCCAGAGGACACATTACACCATTTGTTGATAGTGTAGCGTAAAGTGACACGTGAACATTTTAACATGTTATGATGAGAAGTCTGATGCCGTGGGCATTTGCCGATTAAGTGCGTGCCAGTTGATGTTGGAACTGATGTCATTTTAAAATTTCATTTATAGGAAAGAAAAGTGCTTCATTGATAGACCTCTCCTCTAGGCTGGCTGATATTGAATTCAGGCAGCTGAATCGATCAGGATCTGAGATGACTGTGTCTAGTAAGGTGAGGTAACACCTGAGTCATAGCTGTATTTCTTTTATATTTTAGTTCTTATTTTAAAAGGGGGTTTCATATAGTTTGCTATGTATATATATATACGATTTTTTTCTTTGCATACCCCACTGTTGTCGGCTAGGGCCATGTAGTAGTTAAAACTACGTTTAAGACACTTGTTCGCTAAAACTGAATTCACACACAAACTCATCGCATAATTAAGCCAGTAATATAATTATCTGAAATGGAGGCGAGTGAATTTTGTGTTGTTTCTTGCATTGCCTAAAAATATTTGTTTGTGGTAATCTCTGTAATACACATTATACTTATTACTGGCATGACGTGATTTTGTTTCATGCATAGGAACAAGGTCTAAAAGTACCACCTAGAAATAAGAAGAAGCTGGTGTCACCATCAGAAATTCCTATACACAATGAGCTGCAGAAATACTATGATGAGGTAGATATAATGGGGAATGTGAGGAGTCAATACTTTGTTGCCTCCTGCTGTTGCGTCTCAATTTATATAACTATTTTTGATAGAAATTTTTACTTGTCTGTTTTGATATCCTCTTTATAAGTTAACGTTACATGACATTTAACACATACCAATGATGAGATGTTTTTTTTTAAAGATGAAGGCAGAGAGGGAGAGGCAGGAACACGAGGCATATGAGCCGGCCAGGCATAAGTCTACATATAACATAAACATAGATAATCTACCACCACCTGAGTAAGTTGCTGGTTAGGCAGGCATATAATTGCTTGCAATCATACAGAAACCTGAAGCGATTGTGTTACCTTCCTGTTGTATCATGCTGGTTGTTTAGAACCAGCTTTTTCATTGCCATGCCAACATGACATCACACTTCGGCTCTCTATTCTTGTAAAGGTCATAGGGAAATGCAAAATGGTAGTGCTTAGCTAGTAGCCTAATGTCACATGTGCAAGTCGTGTTAAAATTTTGTTACCACGTTTGCAAGTGATTACTCTCAAACGAAGAAAGAAAATAATAATGTGAATTTACATGTCTGGCTAGCTTGATTAACAGATTGTGAATTGTTCAGAATTGTGATAGGATGTTCTAAAAACTGCTTGGTATCTACATCCTCCAAATGTGACATTTTGGTGTGCATACCAGAAACTGAATTAGCATGACCAACTGGGCAAGAGTATCCAAGGGGGGTACAGTTTTCCCACCGAGAAAGATATAGGTCAATTGACCATGAGTAATATTTTGCACCTTCTATAGTGTCTGCATTGACGGGGAATTTTGCTTTGACAGCCCTGAGGAGGACGAGAGTGTGACGCGAGAGCGTGTGACGCGAATCATTGAAGAGAGGACCCGCAGAGAGATGCTGAAGCTCACTGCTGGCAAGATGAAACCTGTGCCGCAGCCAGAGAGACCATGGCCAAAGGTGGAGCTGAAAAGAGAGAGGCCGCCTCCAATGACTAGAACGCAGGATGATCGACGCGTTCCATATCAGGTGTGAGATCCAGCACGCTAGATGTTAAATATCATGTCGTCATTATGTATCTCATCTGTTTATTCATCAGTAAAACAAGCCAACTCATCTACTCGACAGTCGGACGTAAGACCTATGACAAATAGCGATGAAGATTTTGACTTCAAGGTAACAGTTTGAGATGAATAGCGGTTAAAATCATGGTTGTATTGATTTGATCTGGAGTTATTTTTTAACAGGAGTTTGAGAAGATATTCTATGGTGGGGAAGAAAACGTACCACACCCCCTGGTTGGGGATCATGTCGGTGAGACTCCTTATGACATCTACATAACTGAAGGAGAAGCTCGCATCGACTGTGGCCTGAAGAGCATCAAACAGGAGCAGTACTTGAGAGACTACTACGTGCAGGGTTTGAAAAAACAGCAGCATAAACCGGCTGAGAAGCCATCAACTAGCGGAGATATGGTGCGTATTTAGTTTTGGGAGTTTCTTTCTTAAACATGGATGTTTTACAACTCAACTCAGTATTTTATACAATGCTCATGTCCTTCTCATAATGAGGTTATTTTTATTATAATGATTTTCGTGTTAGCTGCCACCGTGTTAGTACCGTGATATGTTTTATTGTATCCCCCGAACGAAGTTCGTGGGGATACTATGGATTTGGCCTCGTCGCGCCGCCGCTGCCGCCGCCGCCGCAGAGATTTCCTTGTGAACGCTCTACCGGCTGCAGTTCTCGGATCATCTTCAAATTTCGCATGAAGGTGCATTATCGTAAAGCGAAGACGCCTATTGTTTTTGGTGTGGGCGGAGTCATCGTTGCCATGGTAACAACATTTTTTGTCGAAATATTCTAGAACCTGTAACTTCTGCACTTTTTACCCGATTGTCATGAAATTTATATTTGTATTAAAATTTATATTAAAATTTAAATTTTAAAAATTTAAAAATTTAAAAAATAAAAATTTAAATTTAATATTTGTATTAAAATTTGTATTTAAATTTATAATTAAATTTTCGATTGTCATCAAATATATATATATACATATATATATATAGGACATGTTATATCGGCCCTGTGTGCCAAATTCCATGACAATCGGGTAAAAACAGCACAAGTTACAGGTTCTACAATATTTCCACAAAAATGTTGTTACCATGGCAACGATGACTCCACCCACACCAAAAACGATTGGCGTCTTCGCTTTACCACAACGCACCTTCATGCCAAATTTGAAGATCATCCGAGATCGGGTAAAAACTGCCCACCAGGTCACTGCGACCTTTATTTCACTTTTACCTTGACCTTGATCATATTTCCCTTCCGCTCTCTAACTCGGCCCCTAATTGATCTAGCGCGACCAAACTTGGTATGCTTACACATTTTGAGGAGAAGGTCTGTCGCATACCAAAACCACCACTGCCCTTGACCTTAGTTTGACCTTCACCGTCGACTTACATTTCCTCTTCGGCCTCCTAGGGTAACCAGATTCCATATACTAGCACATCTGAGGCACACCAGTTGTCTAACAAACCTTTGTCTTTGTCACTTATTTAACTTTACCTGCCTTCTACGTCCTTACAGAGATATTCCATTCACGGGGGATACATGTAGTTGGCGACAACTGCTCGTTTCTAGTTTAATTAGTTATTTTTGTTATCGGTGAAAAAATTCTAAACCACTATCATGAATTCCAGTTCTTGTCTACTGTAGCTGCTAATACAATATGTTTTGGCTTTTAGATTGTAAAGAATGTGAATGTACCAGTAAAACCACCTGAAACAGAAAAAGACATCAGCATAATTGTGAAGAAAGAGAAAGTAAATAAGAAGGATGTTGACGTAACTGTAAAGAAACAGCCAGCTGCAGAGACCGACGTAAATGTCACTGTGAAGAAACAACTCACAGTTAAAGAAGACCTCAACATCGTAGTATCGAAACAACCCATAATCAAAAAGGATGTAAACATAACTGTGACGAAAAAGCCAGCTACCGAGAAAGATGTTAGCGTAATGGTGAAGAAACAACCTAGGGTTGAAAAGGATGTCAACGTCACAATAAAGAAACAGGCAGTGACTGAAATGGTGAAGCTTGTAAATGCTCCGAAAATCTATAAACCAGGTATTTATATAAACGATAAATATATATATATTATATATATATATTTGTATAAAAATAAATATATATATACTGTAATCTATCGCATTTTGATAAGATATTCTGGTAGTCAGGTGTAATGGCTGGGATATGCATATGCATTCGCAATCTTTTGTAAATCAATTAGATGTTCGATAAGTTTGCATGCTGTTTTGCAGAACCTCCAGATGATCCGAAGGTTGTTATAGCAGAGCAGAAGAAACCACCAGCTGACACAGAGATTCAGGTTCAGACACCTCGAGTGGCTGCACCCGTCACTAAACCAGCTTCAGATGTCAACCTGGAAGTTACCCTTCAGCCGCACATAGACAAGAGCATGAATGCAAACGCTGAAGTAAAAATACAAAGTCCCAAAGTAAAGCAGCATGCAAGCGAGTTTAATGTTAAAGTGCACAAGGATCTCAATGTTCCGAAACCCAGCTCTGATGTCAAAGTTCAAACACCGAAAGTTCACCATGATGCTGATGTTGTTGACGTCAACCTGGAAGTTATCCTTAAGCCGCACATAGACAAGAGCATGAACGCAAACGCTGAAGTAAAAATACAAAGTCCCAAAGTAAAGCAGCATGCAAGCGAGTTTAATGTTAAAGTGCACAAGGATCTCAAGATTTCCGAAACCCAGCTCTGATGTCAAAGTTCAAACACCGAAAGTTCACCATGATGCTGATGTTGTTGACGTCAACCTGGAAGTTATCCTTAAGCCGCACATAGACAAGAGCATGAACGCAAACGCTGAAGTAAAAATACAAAGTCCCAAAGTAAAGCAGCATACAAGCGAGTTTAATGTTAAAGTGCACAAGGATCTCAATTTTCCGAAACCCAGCTCTGATGTCAATGTGAATGATCCGAAGGTTGTTATAGCAGAGCAGAAGAAACCACCAGCTGACACAGAGATTCAGGTTCAGACACCTCGAGTGGCTGCACCGCGTCACTAAACCAGCTTCAGATGTCAAGCTGGAAGTTACCCTTCAGCCGCACATAGACAAGAGCATGAATGCAAAACGCTGAAGTAAAAATACAAAGTCCCAAAGTAAAGAGCATCATGCAAGCGAGTTTAATGTTAAAGTGCACAAGGATCTGAACAATCCTGTTCCGAAACCCAGCTCTGATGTCAAAGTTCAAACACCGAAAGTTTACCATGATGCTGATGTTGTTGACGTCAAGGTCCGCAAAAATGAAAGGTATGTGCATTATATGTATATCATATATTATATATCATATATATATATTATATTGTTTACTGCTCATTTAGTTATATCCGTCAGTCCAACATGCAGACAGGAAATCCTTGTTTAAGGGGAAATCTATTCGTTTTTACTAGAACAAATTTAATATATGGTAGGTATTTAAACCTAATATGTATAGATGATTTGTGGTGCTGAACTTGACCGCTTGGAAGACTCCGGGAAGTACCCCTGCGTTGTGTGCAGGAAGGGAGTTGGGAGTAATTCCGTCCGCTGTCGCGGCTGTGCACACTGGTTACATAAGAAGTGTAGTGGCATAAAAGGCCGACTCAATGACGACCCGGATTTCTGTTGCAAGCGGTGCATGGGCGATGCCCGCCCATTTGATGGCAGACCACTGTTAGAGGTGCAGATTGGGCAGGACAAACTGGAGGTGGTACCCTCTTTCTGCTACCTTGGTGATACTCTCTCGGCGGGTGGTGGCTGTGAATTAGCCACTATCATTAGAGCAAAGACCGACTGGGGGAAGTTTCGGAAGCTGCTTCCTGTCCTGACATCTTGACATCTGTCCCTCAGGACTTGTGGTCATGTGTATGGCACCTGTGTCCGTAGCGCCATGCTGCACGGGGGCGAGACATGGGCAGTGAAATCTGTTGACTTGCAACGCCTCCGGCGTAATGACAGGGCAATGATCAGATGGATCTGCAATGTCACAATCTAAGATTTGGCCCCTTCAAACGAGCTGCTGGGCAGATTTGGTATCTTGGACCTTGATGTCATATTACGTGAGAGAAGACTCCGCTGGCATGGCCATGTTCAGCGCTCCACCGGTGCCATCAAGACAGTTGGTGAAGTTCAAGTTGTTGGTGTAAGGAGACGTGGGAGGCCGAAGATGTCTTGGAAGGAGGTTGTAAAAAAGGATAGGGAACAGTGGAATCTCTCCGCTGTAGACCCCTTGGATCGTGTCATATGGAGAGCAAGCGTGAGAGCTGCCAAAACTGGACCGAGCCAGATTCCTGGAGTGGGTTTCTACTGTTGTGGATTTAAACCCTTGAGTCCAGTATAAAATAAAGAAACCGAAAACAACAACAACATGTTTAATGTATTGCAAAAAGTATGGAATAAAAGTATTATATACGTAAAAGCTGTAGTGGCAGTACGAGGAAATGTAAATAAATAGATGCTACATGGGTAATATGATTGTATGTTGAACTTGTAGCCCTGTATTTTACTCTAGTTTCTGTTGAACACTTAGAAAAGAGCTGGTACGAATGCCATCTGTGACTGAACTCCGACAAAAATTCATTGAAGATCAGAAGAAAAAAGTGAGCATGAGATTAATCATATTGTTACTGGCTATCAAGTACTACTATGAATGCAATTTAAAATGCTAATAAATACGACAATCTTAGTTTAATCAGAAGTTACTACTTTAATTACTTTCATGTGATGTGCTACAAATGATATTATCTTAAAGTTTCTTGTATTTTGAATTACACTGGTTTTCTACAGTGCTCCTCATTGCACTATTTGTGGATAATGTGACTGTCTAGGTTGCGAAAATGCGCATAATTCACTACAGTGGCCGCACTAGACTCTCTGTCTGCCGTCACTAATGTGAGAAAGCAAGCAAGCGGTGCATATGTTCCATACTTATATTTATAGACGCCGCCACGAGAGCCGGTGAAGCCTGTCCGTAAAAAGTGGAAGCCGCCGCCGCGCGACGTACCTGACATCGCTTCGACTCCCAGATTGTCTGACGAGCAGGTGAAGCTAGTGAGCAGTGAACGACGCACGAAGCCGAACCAGCGGCTGGACATGTCGTTCCCGGACGTCGAGGTCACCATCAGGAGCAGCAATCTGAAGCGCATACAGGACAGCGAGATGACGTTCAGCGAGCCGGTACTCGTGAGCACGCCGATCCGCAACTCCGCTGTAGACGATCGCCTCGTACGAGTCAATCGCTTCCTTAAGGAGGACAAGAGTAAGACGGAGAGCCAGCCCGACCTGTCGAAGAGCGGCGCGCGCTCTCTGTTCGCCGACAGCACTAACTACACGGCAATTACTTCACCCGAGCCGCTCACTACGCTACCGCCGCCCACCGTCACGACGGAGGTCATCACGGACCGACTAAACCACAGTGCAGCACCGCAGCAGCAGCCGCTTGTCAGCGTCTCGATGGCGGAGCCGCGCAGTCCACCGTATGCCGTCACGCCGTACACGCCGCCGGTCACTGTTAACACGGCGATGTCGGACAACGCGCCGGCTGAACCGCCTGTGCAAGGCAAGAAGCGTGTCGTGAAGAAGACTCATAAAACAACGAAGGTGACGCACAAGGAATCTCATCGGGTCGGTAGCACGCCCGAGTTGTTGCGAGAGGTGAATTTGCTTCAGAGCCACGCTGAAGAGCCCGTATCCAACCAGCTGGTCGTCAGAAATACCCACGAAAATCAAGAAAACGACTCGAATGCCGACTCATCAGAATTAAACGATTCGCAAGGTCCGGCAGATGCCAACGCGGCGGACAAACGGAAGCCACGCAAGGTGACCAAGTTTAAGAAGACGACGACCATTACCACGAGGACGATAAAGAAAGTCGTGCCAGCGAACAGAGGTCAGCAAGATGAGGACATGCCGCCGGTGTCACCATCCGTGTATCCAGCGATCGAGATGTCGCCGTCCGTATCAGACTCCCCAGAGCCAGTGCCTGACTACGAGCGAGGTAGGTCGTCCTCCAGTACGCCCCGCACCCCACCGCCAGACTACGACAACAAGAACCTGTCCGTATTCGACACGCAGTCACCGGAGCCGGGTGTCTACTCGTCGCTGGAGCGCATCAGAAGTCCCGTGCACTACAGTAGCGGTAGGGTCCAGCGCAGTCAGTCGGCGAGGGAGGAGACACGATCCGGTTCCTATCGGCCGCGAAGCCGCGAGCCGACTTCAGGCAGGCTTCGGCACGACTCGCCGCCGCAGGACGGATCCCTGCCCCGTCACGGATCGCTGCCCCACCACGGATCGCTGCCCCATCACGGATCCCTGCCACAGGACGGATCGCTGCCTCGTCACGGATCGTTGCTGCACGGCAGCCAGCCGGTGACGACGCCGCGGCACGCGCTGCTGTGCAAGGAGAACTACGAGCTGACGCAAAGCTCGCCCGACCTGAACAACGGCGAGTTTGGTCACGCGCGCAGCGCCGGCGGCGGTGGCACCCGCCACGAGATGATGACCATCAACGAGGGAGGCGAGGCGAGGCACGGTGGCCGGCAGCCGGCCCGCGTCCACCGCGACGACAGCATGACATCGAGCTCTGCTGACGCACCCCACCAGCGGATGGCACCACCGAGACCGTACCGCGATGACAGTGTCACCGCCAGCAGTCCGGACGTGCCTCACTACCGAGGTGTGTCTACACGACCATACCGCGATGACAGTGTCACCGCCAGCAGCCCGGACGTGCCTCACTACCGAGGTGTGTCTACACGACCATACCGCGATGACAGTGTCACCACCAGCAGCCCAGACGTGCCTCACTACCGAGGTGTGTCTACACGACCATACCGCGATGACAGTGTCACCACCAGCAGCCCAGACGTGCCCCACCGCCGCAGACCACCAACGGGGCCATACCGGGATGATAGCACCACAGCAAGCAGCCCGGACATCACACGCTACCGCTCCCGTCCACCTAACTCATCCAGCCAGCCAGACTTGTCCGCGTCGAGGTCCCCTCATCGTGGCGGCGCGTACGGACAACGCTCACTGCAAAGGGTCGACAAGCGCAAGTCTCCGAGCGCCGTTCTCGCAAGAGCCAGCTTTTGGGACAACAGGGTGCAGGATAGCAAAGCTTCTGACAAGGAGGCAAACTTGGACAACTTTCCAGCGATGCATCCCACCTATCAATAAGCAATCTTCCGGTTTCAGGTTTCTCTATCGATCATTTCTGTACTGTTTATAACATGTGGCCAACATGTGTTCAATGCACGCAGTTTTTAGGTGAATATATATGCGGTATATGCCTCCGATACCTGTAACTAAATTTTATGTTATACTGCATTGTGGTTGTGCTGTCTAAATACTGGGTTGTACATTTACAGACAGATAATGTGTGGTCTTTCGCACAAATTCCTTGTCAATGTGGACCAAATTCGTAATAGCTGCTATGGTGCTGTAACGCGATGGATTTTGTTGTCTTGTTAACCTGCTCTTAAGTTATACACATTGGGTTCAAAACTGTTAGGTAGAACAGGTGCAAGTACCTACAAGTACACGGGTGCAAAACTGAGGTGTGTGTAGATGTACTTGCATAACGTGAAGTTTTGCCGAGTGTAAAAATGAAGATTAGTAATCATGAGTAAAAATATCAAAAGATTTTGATTGTTATAATGTGTGCTAAGTCATTCAAGAGGAAACATCTTGATGTGTCAGTAGCCAGAATGAAATCAATTTGAACATTGAAACTGTAATCGCTTAGTGAGGCCAATAAGTTTGGTGAGAACTGATAGGAAACATATATTTGTAACGTGATCCTAATTATTTGTATGGAACTTGTATTGTTTATTCTAGCTACTGTTTATAACACGTTTTGTATATTTTCACGTACATGTTAACATACCGGAGTAAGAATACTCAGTAAGAGATTACACGTTCAGTTTACTAGTGCATGCAAGTGAGACTGCTGTGAAACTTTTAGAAGGTTTTATATAGGATGTTTATTACTTGTTATATAGGGTTTATGTACGATTTGGTAATGGGGTTCTGTTGTGATTGGAAGTGGGTCGATTTTATTTATGTTATTTTTTAACAACTGGGCGTCTTATACAACTATTTTTATGACTTTCATACAACTGTTGAATTACTGCAACGTGCACATGATATATATCACGTTAACTATGAAGTTTATTGGACACTTGTCAGTGTATACTAAATTACGATATGTAACGTGTCATGTGTTTTTATTGGAATTATTAACCTATATATAAAAACAAAAAAATCCGTCTAAACAAGACTCGTCAACTCTAATACGCACTATGTACCGTTCAGTATCGTAGTCGGCTACGTTACCTTGTCAACTCAGTGTGTGTCTGTGTGTGTGTGTGCGTGTGCGTGTGCGTGTGCGTGCGCGTGTGCGCGCGCGCGCGTGTCTGTGTGCGCGCGTGTGTGTGTGCGCGTGGGGGTGCGTGTGTCGTATACAGCACATTGCTTGCAGATGCAGCAAGTTTGACAGGATAATGTAGCGGACCACGATAGCTGTACATAAGAACGGGTCTGTTGTGGAGCTAGGATACAGCATGTGCGATTGGTTGTGCAACTACGCACGTCTGATATTTCTATGATTAATGCGCGTGGGTGGTGTGGGCGTAAATACGCGATGATTCACAGTGGAAACGAGTATTGAATCGACAAGGCAATAATGCGAGATTATTTTCGTATACTAATTCCAATATCCCAAATTCCTAGTGGGGGGGGGGGGGAGTGGCGGATCCAGGATTTCAAGGAGGGAGTGAGAAACAGGTGGGGAGTCTGGGGGGTCCTCCCACGGAAAATTTCGAAAATGTAGATCGCAGGAGATGGTATTTGAGGCACTTTTGAGTACATGTACAGCCTTCATTCTGACTACGACAATTCTCTTTTAGTAGATCAATGTTTATTTATTTTTGCTCCAAAATCTAGGGGGGCAGCTGCCCCCCCCCCTCCCGCAGGCTACGGCCCTGATATCACATCAGCGGGGGAGTTTATTTCTGTTAATTAATTATGACATTCTGGGAATAGGTTCCGTTGATGCATGCGCATAAATAGAACCAGTTACCCGTTTCTATCATTTGGATTCCCTCTCAGACAAAATACGTACGTACGTAATTAGTCTCTATACATTACTGTTTCATAAAATGAAGACTGGGCTTAAACTACGATATAGTCGTCGACGTTGCAGAATCGTTATATCGCAGAAAGTGACATCATGGCATGATGATCGAGCTTAGAATTTGTATTTTCCCATAGCCCATGCAAGTATTAGTTAATGCCGTTTCCAGTTAGTTTTCACTACATAGTGAACATTAACCTTTCGTTAGTAGCTTTCTTTCCTGTAAAACTGGAAATTTAGGTAACATAATATATACTACTTACTAATTAGGTTTAACAGCTTAATACGCCCAATTACCTGTGTGTACTTGTACGTGTCACATACTACTGAATGACGGAGAAATTGCCGTTTCCTTTTCGCCTCGCGTTAAAGCTGAATGAAAACGTTATTTAAGAATGGGTTATATTTGAACTGAAATTCAGGTACTATAACTACGAGCTTTTTTATGTGTCTAAATTCATCAGGGGGCGTGTATCTCTCGTTTTTGTGTTTTTGTGTGTGTGTGTATTACGCGTAATAAGTGTCGCAGTTTGCTGTCTTTCTAGAAGATATATGATGGTATTGGCGGTGTTTTTATTTAAGAAGTATGTTTCTTGAGTATAACACTTTAAGTGTATTTGCTACCTCGGCTAGGATCATACGTGTTTGTATTCGTATGTATGTATATATGTGCGTGTGTGTTGTCGCTCGTTGGCGTACACGTGCATGTGCGTGTGTGTCTGTCATTGCACTGGAAATATGTAGCAAACCTTGCCCTTTGTGCTCGATTTGACTCAATTTAGTTAGCTATGCATTGCCTTCGTGAAAGTGCTTTATTTTCTTGAGTAGCCTTGTAGACACTGAATGATATCCACGCGAGTTTGTATTTAATTACGTCATGTTAAAGAAAGATGATCTGTGGGGTATTAAATTACCCCAACATTGTTATGCATATTTTTTAGGTGGTATTGGTAATAAACTCACTCCTTTAACCAAATTTCTTCCATTATTTTCAAATTCATTGACTGGGAAAAGATTGTAGAAATCAAACAGACAAATTGCCAGTATATTCGTGATTCAGTGAACTCTCAGCCGCACAATATATGTTCTCACGATTTTTTGCAAGTCATATATGCACAGTTTCACAAACATCGATTCACGTAGATTTCCACTGTGTGCGTGTGGAGTGCAATCTATACTGTTGTACGTGTTTGTTGTTATCATGTATATTATAGGGTATACTTATAACCAATTTGTTAAATAATAAATACCGCACATACTTGCACCGAGTGACGCGGCTAGGTGGTCTGGGGCGGCGATCAATTAATAGCCTGGCGTGTTATGTCTCCTGTAGTATACGATACATCCTCACCCAATCCTCACATTCCTATATAATTAATATATAGGGGGCCCTATTAATAGCAGCACGCCACCTCGACTTTACGCTTCCGAAGATTCTATACAGCGTTGAATTTCGGAAAGAGGAGATATTTGGATTCAACTGGTTGAGCTTTTGTTTTGAGGCCTGCTTGCTGTCACGTGACAATAACTATATCGTGCATGGTTCGCACAGTCCTTGAAAAGTCCTTGAATTTGAGGGGAGTCCTTGAAAAGTACTTGAATTTGAGGGGAGTCCTTGAAAAGTACTTGAATTTAGTCAATGTTGATTTTGTGCTTGAAAAGTCCTTGAATTTCATGAAAATGTCCTTGAATTTAGTAAATGTTGATTTTGTGCTTGAAAAGTCCTTGAATTTCATGAAAATGTCCTTGAATTTTTAGAAAGAATCCTTGCCTGTAATAAAAATAAATTTTGTACCATCAATCATGTGCAAACCTCAATAAAAATTGCGTTAAAGGAGCTTAAAATGCTATAGACACGATAGACAGTTAAATGATGATCACAAATTACAGTAAGTCGGTAAAATCAGTCAGTAAATCAAGGTATGTTGTAGAAGTGACAGTGTTTAGAAGGGTTTATTAATGTGATCCATGTAAGTTTTAGAGGTGACCGTGATTAAGAATGGGGTTATTAAATTAATCCAGGTATATTTTGTTCTGCATGTATGAATTCCGATAAAATGTTCTTGAAAAGTCCTTGAACAAATTTTCAGTCCTGTATGAACCATGTCGTGGCACCGCCACTACACCGGTAGAGCCATCTGCACGCGTGTAGCCTACTAATGGTTTAACCTATAGTTAAACACCGAAACTCGAGTCGTTTCTTCAATGAAATAATGGTAATTAAAAACGCCTCTTTTGTTCGTTCGCGCACAATGACTTGCGTACGTACGTGAGACGTTGTAGAGGACGGATTTACGTGTGGAGTTATTACGCGACCGAGAATACATAAACATTGAGACTTTTTGAGATCATTTTGTTATTGAAACGGCATTTAAGTCCCGGTGGGTTAAGCCAGCCGTTTAGCGAGCTATGTTAGCCAGCCAGGGAAGGCAGAGTTTGGGGGTGATTCCATCGCCGCCGTGTTTACACGAATAATCCAACCTGACAATAACCTTTAAAGAACACATGGTTATGACATTTCATTGTAATTTTGAAAGTACAGTAATGCTAAAGGATATAGGCGATACTATAGTATGTCGGGAAACAATTGTGCTGACGAAGTTTCATCTGATAGGGCATATCACGCGTCGCGGGCCCATATGGCAGGGAGTATTGTGGTGCAAACGCGCATACTATCGGAAATTTATCTAAATTCATATCGACGTGTTACTGGTAAAGGTGGATTGGTAAAGGATCTTAGTGAGTGATTAATGTTTTATTTCCACAAGGAGAGAGGGAGTCCGAGAGGAAATGAAAGTGTCAATGACACTGTAGCTCACCACAAAAAAAGGACACAAATGAGTGAGTGAGAAGA